>NW_015151925.1:4894-6432 GCF_000732505.1 Cyprinodon variegatus
AGTTCAGGGAAGACACAGAGACAGAAAAAGACCAGGATGAGGGAAAACAGGGAGATGAGCCAGATGAAAGAAGTATGCTTTAGTCTGTTCTGTTGGTGATGTGACTTTTTTCCATTGAAAACTCACGTTTAGAGAATGTTACAAATTAAAGTCAAATTTCATTCAACATGCGTGTATTTTTTTTTTTTTTATAATTAAGTGTTCCAAGTGTGCTAAAAAGTGCCCTCCCCCCCCTCCTGAGCACCTGCCCCCCAAAATGTCTGTGCACGCCTCTGCTCTACTGTATCATAGGGAAAAGATGAAAGCCATTGTATTTTTTTGTTTAATTTTTCTATCAGGACCTCACAAAGCAGAATAGATCCCAGCATGGCCGCGGGAAGTGGGCGTGCTACAGCACCCCCTATTGGCGAAAGGGGGATTTAAAAAAAAAACAATGTATTAAAAATCTCCCTGTCGTCACTAGGGGGTGCGTTTTTTTTTTGTTTGTTTGTTTTTTTTTACCATTACGTGTATTTGTATTTTAATTTAATTATTTTGAGGCCTACTCAACACAAGTTCAACGTCAAAGAGCCAAGTGGTCACCGAGTACGGAGGTATCCCGCTCACGGTAGCAGACTAGTAAATTTACATAGTCTAACCCTAACGTAACGCAGCCTTAAGAGAGTGTTAGGTGTGACATAAACACAGTGACTCAGGTTCATGCCAAAACTATGCTGTTATAGTGTCAATGTGAAGTTTAATTCATAGCGCATATATTCACCTGAGAACCGATGATGTCTATTTATTTTTATTTACTATATTTTAAATAGCCCTTCAAGCTCATAGGTCTTTTGTCAAAAAAAAACAAACAAAAAACAATATTTTCTCAACACCACCTGTTCAACATGATTTGGTTTTTAGGCTAAATCTGGTCGGTTCATCATAGTCTTTATTTTGTCCACGAATAGATGAGCGGTCTGATTTTGTCCCAGTTTAGTCCAGTAATAGACACTGAGAGATGTTGCAAACCCAGTTTTCAATGGCTTTTCAATGACATGAAAATTAAAGTTTTTCACTTTTAAACCAAATGTTGATGTCGTATGGATATTAATGAAGTTGTCTTTTGAGTGTCTTTTCAACCAATTTTTGCTCGGTGGGGTAGGTCTGGCTATAAAGATGAAACCAATTACTCTTAATTATAAGCAAATATGAAATTCAAAGTCATCCCCTCTTAAGATCCTTTATAGCTTGTGGAAGAAAGTAGTTTTAAATTCGTAGGGAAACGGCTGCTCCAACCGTTCCATTACCGAATTCTCCAGAGTGGTGCCCGACTTTACACGAGTGAATAAAGTGAATGTGATTGGTCGTTTATCAAGGGGGTGGGATTGTCGTGGCGAAAGGTTCGCAAACACGTTTGATTGTAGCCGGTTTCTCTGAATCATCTTGCTAACCAGTTAGCAACTTAGTGCTAGCAGGTTCCCAATGGGAAATTCTATTGGGACCAAGTAGCACTAAATTGGTGACTTAGAAACGACACTGTCAATAAACGCTATGGACAG
>NW_015151925.1:7612-11067 GCF_000732505.1 Cyprinodon variegatus
TGGGCAAATGAAATGTGAAAGTCACTTGCCCAAAGGGCAAGTGGTAAAAATCCTTAACATCAACCCCTGTATATTATCTGTGACATATCAATCAAGAGGCTATGACCGAAAAAATTTGATTGACAGATGACCGTTGATACATTATTGCCCGAATTTAGGTGTTCAGTCTGACGTATAACTAACTGGCCTGCATAAGATAATGGAAACCCCCCCCCACAGATTTTAAGACAGGATTTTGTTTTTTAAATAAAAATTTTCTAATTTTGGGACCATATCATCTGATAAAGAGTACATTTATACACATGTTTAAGCCAGAATGATTTGACATTTAAATATGATTTCCCTACGACTTTAAGTACAACACTATTTGTGTCTTAGTCAGTTCAATAGTTGTTCCACCAAACTCTGGCCAAAACCTTCAGCTGTGTGCACTTTAATCTTGTGTTTACCACACCATAAATTAGGTTTGTGGGACTCAGGACTATGTCTGGTCACAGTGGACACAAAAAGCAAAGAGCGTCTGTTCCCTCCCTGCTTTCCCCTCTCTGCTTCGCACAGCTAAATTGGTTCCAGATGCATTACCTCCTGGCTAGTCCCAAGAAACAGATCACACCATGAAATAAACTAAGAAGGAAAACACTGCGCACAGTTTGTTTGTCGACAACATTTCTGCAGACTTGAACACAAAATAGAAACATTATTAAGAGAATGAGTTTCTGGCAAGTTATTATGGCATTTATATCATAAAAAAGAAAAGTGTTTTTTTTTTTGGAGGGATTTCTCACTGACAGAAGGCTCTTGAAGACAATGTGCAGCCCAAATGAGGATCTAAGAGTTTAGCCTCTTTCATGTTCGGAGCAGATGTGTTAGGGAGGGGAAAAAAATGGGCTGAACAAAGTGATATTTAATCAGAGGTAATCCACATCCTGCACCCATGTGCACTAAACTTCAAAGACCATCCTTAGCTGTACGTTAGACCAATTTATAACACTGTACAGCCCCTCTGAAAATAGCACTCAGTGAGAGAGGCCTTGGGACAAAGCGGGCACAGCAAATAAAGCTGTGGCAACAGCAAAAGGTCTCCTTAAGAGACCAAAGGAGAAACAGAAATGTGTCTGAAAACCAACAGCTCCATGCTGACTCTGCCAATTAACAAGTGAAAGCCAAATCAACACCAGTTGTTTTATTGCACTGGTGTGAGGCAAAGCTGTTTTCTTTTAACTGACCAAACATGTCCTAATGAATTCATTAGCACAATAGGAAGCCATTTCCTTTGTTTTCTGACAAAAAAAACCAAAACAAAACAATATCTTTCTAAATATCTGGCCTTCATTTCATTTACCCTCACATAAGATGGTAAAAAAAAACATGTTGAAGTTTAGAGAGTTTCAGCTGATGTTTCAAAAGCAGAATTTCAAATCCACCCAAACTGAGAAGTTTGTTTTACAGAACCAAAAACAATGGAAAAAACAACTTTCTGAAACAAAGAGTTCAAGGAATTAACAAATTATACATTTTATGTTCTACCAAAGACTGAAAAGGTCAGTGTAAAATTCATTATAACATTTCCACAGGGTGTCCTGTTATTTCAATGCCAAAAAAGTTGCATTAGTGACTATTATACCCTTTACTACAGGCCACATTGAAATCAGAGAACTGTTTTTCTGAGGAGAACTGTTCAATAACATTAAAATAGTATCATAATATAATTATTTCCTTGTGGTTTTCATAAAAGGATTTTGGAGCTAATAGAGTCACGTGTGACATAAACACAGTGACTGAGGTTCATGCCAGCTGACTAAATCTACGTTGTCATAGTATTGTTGTGAAGTTTAATTAATAGCACATATATTCACCTGAGAACTGATGATGTTACAGACCCTGGCTGCGTGCACGGAAGTGTATATGACAATAAAGTACTGAATGTCAAATCTATTTACTTATATTTATTTATTGCATGTTAAATAGGCCTATAGCATCATAGGTCTTTTGTCAAAAAAAAAGACTCAATTGTATTAAAGATAATAAAAAAATTATTGTTTGATGACTGAGTGTTAGATATTTAATTTTTTTTTTTAATCTCATTTTCAAAATTAGCAGATAACTCTATGTTTCTTTAACTTATATCATTTGATTAGTTACTCAGTATTTGAATATGTTCTCTTCATGAGGGGAGTGGCGGCCCAGTGGTTAGGGCATAGAGATTAAAAATCCTGAGGTTCAGAGTTCAAGCTCGAGCCCCAGTGCTGCATTTAATACATTTGATCAAAGCAACAGTACTAGACTAGTTTAAATCATATCTATCTGGCAGATTTTGTGGGGAGTGGCGGCCTAGTGGTTAGGGCAAAGAGCTTGGAATACTGAGGTTGTGAGCACGAGCCCCACTCCCACAGACTCTGGCTCTCTGAGAAACACCCTTAATCCCAGATTATTGGCGCCCCACGATGGCAGCCCACTGCTCCCCAAGGGATGGGTTAAATGCAGAGGCACATTTCTCCAATGTGAGATCAATAAAGTTCAATTATTATTATGGGAGTGATTAGAATAGAGCTGGAATCCTGAGGTTGTGAGTTTGAAACCCACTTGCACAGACTCTAAGCAAGACCCTTAATCCCACACTGCTCCCTGGGGGGCACACAATGGCAGCCCACTGCTCCCCAGGGGATGTGTTAAATGCTGAGGGTTTATATCTACTTGTGAGAGTGTAATGACAATATATATATAAAAAAAAGCTGGAGGAGCCATTTTCCCCATTTATTTTAACTTTACTTGAGAAAAAATACGATGTAGTTCTAATCTTTAAATTTTTGAGTAGTTTTGGATGAATGCTGACTTTTCCTAATCCCTTCCTAATCCCATCCCGCTGACATCTTTGCCTTCATGGAGTCCCAGATTCTTTAGATAATGGACTGTATTACCAATGAAAGATGATCAAAATATGAACTTTAAAAGGCGTCACACGGAGGCACCGTGTCAGAAGCTGTGAATCAGATGCCAACTTCAGCGTTTTTACATTTGAAGGAAACAAAACAAGAAACTCTGAATCCCAGTAAATGCGCAGGGTGGAAGTCTTTCCGCTTTTCCCCGACGACAAACCATAGGAAACATCACTGTACCATCTAACCAGTCCGAAGCACAGCAAAGCTAGTTTTTTTTTTCTTCCAGGGAAAAGCGGATCGGTGTGGATGCAGTTTGGAAAGTTTGAGAGCAAAGTCAGGGACAGACTCACCCTGAGCTCGCAGCTGCTGGCAGTAAATGTTGATGGCCAGAAGGAAGCTCGTTATCGGGAAACAGGCACGCATCTTATTGAAATCCCAAAGTGCATCGTGAAGAAGAAAAGTCAGGAAAAAGTGCGGTGCTGTGGAATGCCACTTCCATGGATCCCCGTTAACTCTCCATTTCCACTGCCGCATATGCGAGCAGGGAGCGAACAGAGCATGCGCGCTCCACAGCAG
>NW_015151925.1:12308-14079 GCF_000732505.1 Cyprinodon variegatus
TTTACCAAACAATCTGTTCTTAGAATCTATCCAAACTCTATCCAACTGACAGTTACTCTTCTACAAACTCCCATATCTTGACTGAGTAGTGAGGGTGTTTAAATGGCTATCGAAGATGAACCTCTATCGGTCGGAACCTCCTCCTTAAGCGGTCACATGGTATCGCTGTAGAGAGGCTTCGGAAATGATCAGTTTTGGCCCCTCCCCTAAATGAATCACACCTCGACACATGCTTTGGGGAAAAGCCCCCTTCATTACTCAAGACACGCCTCGAAGCCATGGCTCATCTCAAAACATCACTACTCATAACCCTGTCCTCTCTGACCACTTTTTAATAACCTTCAGGATTACATAGTTCTCCTCCCCCAAAAGAAGGTTTCACATGTTGTGCCATATGCCATGATCATACTTTTTGGACATTGGGAACCAGTGTCCATATTTCATCTTTACAGGATGACAGGAGGAGAACACGCAGCTTTGGTGAATAACAGCTGGGGGTTTTCTGCAGACCCCCCTCCTCCCCCCTCCTTTCAGCCAAAGCAGTCAAAGCCATGTCACATGGAAGCCACCAGAGGTGTGAAAAACCAAACCCCTCTCTGTGAGGACAGAACAAAACCACAGAGCGCACAGGATCCTCTCTCGTTTGCCTCCTCCTCTTTGACTCTTGTGCTCCTTGCCTCCTCTCCCTTGCCCAGGAGGAGATCTGCCTTGGCTGGATCTCCACCACAGTGGAGATGCGGGCCCCAGGGGAACCAGATCTCCAGAACCATCAAGAATGGGCCATTGTGGTAACCTTTCAGAACCAAACTGCTGCAAACAGACCTTTGGCAACAAATTTTTCTTGAGTTTCAGAACTTATAGAGCCAGACTGGAGAGAAGGCTTACCCTGTCTTGATAGATTACTGAGACAAAGAGGACCCCTGCTGTGTGCCACTGAGACATAAAAAACCCTGGTTGTTGCTGCCCTGACTGCTGAGCTGCAGTTGGATGAAACTCAAGCCCTCCAATGGACTGGAAAATGGTTTTGCAGGTCTGGCATGATTAGGGACAGAAGATACAACATGTGTTTATTGATGAGTAAAGACAACGCTAACAGAATAGACTGCATGCTACGCTATGCTACAGGAATATGTTGTAAGCTGTTGCTAAAGCTTGGACAACCTTTAATTCACTAAGAATTTAAACACTGATTTAACATTAGTGTTCATGTGATCCTCAGATGCTCATTACATTTCCATTATCAAGTATGACCAAGAGTCCTTTTTGTGGAATCCTGATGTCTATTCGCTTCTAGCTATTTCAAAACGGGTAAAGAACGGTTTCTTGTTCTTGATTAAGCAAACCATTGAATAAAACATTATTTGGCCAAATAATGTTTTATTCGCCTCATGGACTTGCATTGTGAATTGGTCTGAAAACATTCCAATTTCTTTAAAATTAGTGAAAAGGAGGCTTCCGGGAGGATGGCGGACAATGAAGACGCATAGCAAGTAGCTGTCTAACGTCGGTGAACTAGAACTCCACAAAAATCGAGAAGTCGATATAGAACTGTTGGGAGCTGGAGAAGTTCCATCTCTCTCCAGCAGAGTCCGCCATGGATCCTCCTGAGCTGAGCCTTCGACACACCTGAGGCACATCTCATCATCAGAGGATCCACAGTATATAAGCTGTCTTCAGACCTTGCCTCGACGCCGCAGTGTTAAATCCAGTTGGTTAGCACCTAAGCCTAGTATCTTCTGAGAACCTCTTGTTGACATTGAATCCAGACTGG
>NW_015151925.1:17391-18820 GCF_000732505.1 Cyprinodon variegatus
GAAAATTACTGGCCTCTCTCATCTTTTTGAGTGGGAGAACTTGCACTATTGGTGGCTGACTAAATACTTTTTTGCCCCACTGTAGATCTACGGAAGGACACAGAGATCCATATTCAACCTGCACACAGAACCCCTCCCTTTAAACCAAAGCCAGGTGAGTGACTGAGGGCTATAGTGGTCAATTTCTGGAGTTTCAGATAAATCGATCCAATTTGACTACGACTGCCCTACAGAAATAGTACTGAAAAGGCGTGCTTATATAGGCATCAAGAAAGTGTTGAAGGAGCGAAACATTCGCTTCCAAACGCCCTACACCAGAATGCGTGTCTTCTGGAGCGCTGGATCGAAAAGCTACGACAACGCCATGGACGCCGCGCTGGACCTAAGAGCGAGGGGATACGAGGTGGATCTGCCAGGGGAGAGCAGTGGACAGACTCGCCGCACTTAAATAGATACAGGATGGCAGCGGGTGAGCAGCGGAGGATCCGTGCTGGAGACCGGACAACGTACGAGGGATAAGCTATGCAAATATCAACGACCGCAACAATATTGAAGACTTAACTACAGAGGTAACAGACCTCCCCAAGGAGACGCTTAATACAATAAGGTCAAAAGGGCTAAGATATTATTTTATTAAGTTACTATAAATGTAATATACTATTTAGAACCGTACAGCCCAGTGCTAGTTCAATGGCTCACGTAAACATAACTGCCGACTTTGAGGGTTGAGGGAGACTATGTTGGACATTGCTAGACGAATAACTCCATTAGTTGGATGTTTTAAGCTGTCTTGTGGCAGGCCCTCATCAGCAGTGAGGATATCCTGCCCACCCACCAACAGGGAGAAAGAGAGAGGTTTCAAGAATCCTCAGTTTTGGAAGGCGCCAGTTCTTAATATTGGTTTTTGTTCATAATATTGGTTCAGTCTATGTTTGTTTTTCTGGGTGCACATCAACTTGTTTGAAGCCAAAACAGGAGTGTAAAAGAGGGGCAGCAATTTTAATATCCAACCATACAAAATTTGATCTAGAAAGAGAGATTAAAGATAAGGAAGGCAGACATGTGATCATAAAGGGCAGGTTAGAAGAAGAGACAATCACAATAGTAAATGTCTACGCCCCTCCAGAAAGTGATAAACATTTTTTCAAATCCATGTTTAACGTTATAGCAACAGAAGCAGAAGGAACTCTAATATGTGGAGGGGATTTTAATATAATTTTGAACAACAAATTAGATACAACAAGTGTTAAAAAACATAAAACACATTTGACAAGATTTGTAAAATTGTCCCTGGAGGAAATGGGAATGATTGATATATGGAGGAACCTCAACCCCTTCAAGAAGGATTTTACCCATTATTCCCTCAGCCACAAGGTACACTCACGTATAGATTATTTCTTTATAAACAATTCACACAAATACAAAGTAG
>NW_015151925.1:19500-27843 GCF_000732505.1 Cyprinodon variegatus
ATATGAGAATTAATGTTGCAAGCAGGGAAAAACTGACTTTGTGGAGATTAAATGTGGGCATTCGGAGTAATGAAGGTTTAATACAAGAATTGAAAGAAGAAACAAACAATATATTGACCAAAACGACAATGGAGAGGTGAACCCATTTGTTGTATGGGATGCTCTAAAAGCAGTGATGCGAGGAAAAATTATTTCTAAAACGGCTTGGTTGAAAAAAAGTAAAATGAAAACATATGAATATTGTTCTGAAAAGCTTAAAGACTTGGAAGAGCAGTTTTTAAAGACAAAAAAATTGGAAATACAACAGAAAATTCAAGAAATTAAGAAATGCTTCAATAATATGCTAGAGGAAGAAATGAAAAAAAAAAAACATGTCTACCTTCGACAAAACTATTATAAAATGGGACCAAAGTCAACAAAACTTCTGGCTAAAAGATTAAGAAAAGAACAGACATTAAATACAATCTATAAGATCAGGGATCCAGATATAAATGCTGTAACCCATAAACCTAAAGAAACTGAAAATATTTTCAAAACCTACTATGAAAAACTTTATACACAACCTCCGGCTGCAGACATTAAAGAACAGAAGGAGTTTTTACAAATATTGGACCTACCATCAATTGGCACCAATCAAAATAATGTATTAACAGCTGAGATGTCAAAGGAGGAAATATTAAAAGCCATAAAGGCTTTAAAAAATAGCAAATCACCAGGAAGTGATGGTTTCCCAGCTGAATGGTACAAAATTTTTAAGAACGAACTAATAACAACCTTTTGTAAAACCTTAAATTGGACCTTAAAAGAAAATAACATGCTAGCTTCATGGTCAGAAGCAATAATATCAGTAATTCCTAAACCGGGTAAAAACCAGGAACTCTGCTCTAACTATAGGCCAATTTCAGTATTAAATATTGATTATAAAATATGTACATCAATCATTTCCAAAAGGTTAAATACATTTCTGTCAGAATTAATTGACGAAGACCAGACTGGATTTATGAGTACCTGACAGACATATGATAACATTAGGAAAACTTTGCATATAACAGACAGAGCACAGAGAGACAAAAGAAGCGCAGTCGTGATGAGTATTGATGAGGGAAAAGCATTTGATTGGAACTTTCTTTATCTAGTTCTGAGAAAAATGGGTTTCAGTGATAAGTCTGTTGGAAATATGAAAACACTGTACTACGAGCCAACCGCCAGAATAAAAATAAACGGAAGTCTTACAGATAAAATTAATTTACAGAGATCAACTAGACAGGGCTGTGGGCTCTCACCGACTCTTTTCTCCATATATATTGAACCACTGGCACAAACAATACAACAAAATCAGGAAATAAAAGGAGTTTTTGTAAACGGAGTGGAACATAAGGTGGGGCTTTTTGCCGATGACGTTATTATATATCTCAGAAAACCAAATAAATCTATACCTACATTGATGAAGCTTCTGAAACAATTTGATTATATATCTGGATACAAAATAAATGTCTCAAAAACGCAAATTCTAAAATTTCACTATACACCCTCTCTAGATATAGAAAAATCCTACAAATTAAATTGGGAAATGAATTCGATTACATACCTGGGAATAGAAATTCCTTAAGACTTTCTGGATCTCAATAATATTAATTATTTGAAGGTTCAAGACAATAAACAAAAAGACATAAAAAGGTGGACCACCTTGCCCCTAGATTTTAGTTCCAGAGTTGAAATAGTAAAAATGAACATCTTACCTAGATTTCTTTTTTTATTTCAAGCTCTACCAGTAGAGGTCAGTCAAACTCAATTTGCAACATGGGATAGATAGAATAATATCTAGATTTATTTGGGATGGCAAGAGGCCTAGGTGAGATATAAAACTCTCCAGCTACCCAAAGAAATTGGAGGAATGGCGTTACCAGAGTTAAAAACAATACTACCAGGCTTCACAATTAAAATATATTTATTTTTGGTGTAATCCATATTATTATGGTAAATGGAAAGATATAGAAGTAGGATCAGTGGAACAGCCTATTTAAAACTTGCTTGGAGACAAAGATAACTATGAAAAAAATAAAATTAATTTAGTCTTGATAACTAAACATACGTTTAACATCTGGTTTAGAATACTGCGTCTGCATAAAATCCAAAAGCATACAACAAAACTAAAATGGGTAGCGTATGATAGCAAATTTACACCAGCTAAAATCGACCAAAATTATAGATACTGGGCAACTAAGGGAGTTACAGCTTGGTGTGTTCTGGAAAACAATGGGAGGCTGGAGAGTTTCCAAACTCTGACACATAAATATCAATTTGATAAACAGGACTTTTTCAGATATCTCCAAATCAGAGACTATTACAAAAAGGAAATGCAAACGAGGCCCTCCGTGGAACAGAGCGAAGTGGTCCAAATTATAATTAAAGCATACAAAGACAGTAATATTAGAATAATAACAGCAATATACAAAGCCCTGATAAACCTTGATAAACCTACAACTAACTATGTTAAGGGAAAATGGGAAAGAGAATTTGACTTAGAAATTGAAGATATTTATTGGCTCAACATGTGGAAACTACACCATACCAACTACTGGCTATCAGACATGGAGGGAATTTGCCTGGAAAAATCGAATAAGATTTTTTATTACGCTCAAGTCCAAAAGTAAACAAATGCATAGGCATAGATAGATAGATGTCAACCATTGCCATGTTTTTTGGAAGTGTTTAAAACTTTTGGAGTTTTGGGAAATGGTTTGCTGTGTATTATTTGAAGTATTAGGGTATGTAATTCCAATGAAACCTGAAATTCTCTATTTGTGCAATTTTGGTGATGATACTATCCATTAAAAGGATAACTATTTGGTAAAAGTGATGTTGATAGCTGCAAACAAATGTATAACAAGGAAATAGGGGAAGTCAAACATGCCATCAAAGGACCAATGGATCACGATGAATGAAGACATATTTCTCATGGAAAGACTAACACACAGACTGAGACTACAAGAACCACAGATGAAAAAAAATGGGAAAAATTGACATTATATAAACAGAAAAACTGAAAAGGTGCTACCCAGACATGTTCATATTAGTGTACTTTGTTCCTTTTTATTTGTATGTCCGTTGTATGATCAAAAATAATAAAATATAAGTGACAAAAAAAAATTAGTGAAAAGCACAATTTGATCACAAATTATTCCAGATAAACTTTGGTTTCAAACACAAAATCCATCTTAGACTGTAATATGGTTTTCAACCATGTTTCCCCTTCTTCTTTGTACATAGTAGTTTAGTTTAGTTCAGTTTTACTAGTCTTAGTTGAGAGTGTTAAACTGAAATATCTTTGACTTGGAGCTGAATGATTTTTGTTAATAAACTTTTATATTTTGAACAGAAGTTGTGGTGAATTTATGCCATGTATGTGCAGAATTAACTGTTTGACCATGATTAGAGCTCGAATCACTCTTTCATCTATTGTTCTAACACACATTTAGTAGGACTGTGTGTCATAAACAGTATATAACAGCTGAAATAATATCTGATTAGATATTTCCCACCCCTACAGGGGAGGGCAATAAACATCTTAAAGTATCAGAAATATAAACTCCCAGCTGGCTGGGAATTGAAAAGAACATAAAATCACAACACTCTTTAGCAGATCATTCAATTCAATGCAGTTTATTTCTATAGCGCCAATTTATCTCAAGGCACTTTAAAATCCACCAGATCATACAGTCAAATTGATTCAAAGTTTTCTAAGGAAAACCAGTTGATTGCATTGACGCATTGACTCTTCAGCAATCCCTCACACTAAGCGTGCTTGTAGCATCATTGGAGAGGAAAAACTCCCTTTGAACAGGAAGAAACCTCCAACAGAACCAGGCTCAGTGTAAGGGGCCATCTGCTGAGGCCAACTGGGGTTAAAAGAGACAGAAGCAGAGTTACAAAAGGCAGCTGTAAAAGGCGGCCCCATCCAGGAAACACAGCTAGGCAGACAAGCTCCAAGCCAGCTCCCATGTTAGAGGATGAAGAGAGCACATCAAGCCAGTCACAGTCAGAGAAACAGCAGTACACTGAAAAACAGGCCAATGTACATCCATCTTCTAACACGTTTAATCCCAAGTGGGGTCGGGAGGGATGCTGGTGCCCAGCTGTCAATGGGCGAGAGGTGGGATACACCCTGGACAGGTCGTCAGTCCATCGCAGGGCAAACAGGCCAATCTCGAACATCTATAAACAGGTGTTGAAGCAGCAGCAAAGCTGATATTTCTCTCCAGGATGGTGTCAAAGCCAAACAGAAATATACCAGATGAAGCTATCGGGAAAAGCAGAGAGAGCGTAATGATTAAAATAACAAATTCTGCAGAGTGGAAGAATAAAGATAGGACGAAGCAGAATGATGAAATAGGGGTCCCTATGTCCTCCAGCAGTCTAAGCCTATAGCAGCATAACTATAGAGATAGCTCAGGATAACCTGAGCAACTCTAACTATAAGATTTATCAAAAAGATAGGTTTAAAGCCTGGCCTTAAAAATAGACAGACTAAAACTGGTAGTTGGTTCCACAGGAGAGGAGCCTGATAACTAAAAGATCTGCCTCCCATTCTATTTTTAGAAATTCTAGGAACCACTAGTAAACCTGCAGATTGAGAGCGAAGTGCTCTGTTAGGAACATAAGGAACAATCAGATCTCTGATATCAGATGGAGCCTGGCTATTTAAGGCTTTATGTGTGGGAAGGAGGATTTTAAATTCTATTCTGGATTTAACAGGAAGCCAATGAAGAGAAGCCAGGATAGGAGAGATATGATCTCTCTTTTTCATTTTCATCAGAACTCTGGCTGCAGCATTTTGGATCAGCTGAAGGCTTTTAACTACAGTTTGTGCACTTCTTGATAGTAAAGAATTACAATAGTCCAGCCTTGAAGTCACAAATGCATTGACTAGTTTCTCAGCATCACCCCTGGACAGGATATCTCAGATTTTTTGCAATATTCCGCAGATGAAAGAAGGACATTTTAGAAACCTCTTCGATGTGGGATTTAAATGGCAGACCTGCTTCCATCACAATGGAAGTATGAGCAGGAATGATATAAGCCAATCCAGGATTTTTGTATAATAACGGAACATCCATAACAGAAAAGTGAGTGGGGGGTGGGTCTAGTCTGATTTTTGATTAGGGGGAAAAGCACAATCAGAAACAACATTTTGTCATGTTCTTAAGCCAATTTACAATACACATCACAACAGACATAGACAAATTTATTTTGTCATTTGGTATACATGAGTGTATACAAAAAGAAACGTGTGAAAGACATATTTAGTCCACAGGGATTACTGATTTTACATAGTTTGTCCATTTAGACCAGATCCTAAAGAATGATTCCCTTCAACCTTGGATAGAAAAAGATAGCTTCTCCAGAATGTAGATGCCTTCTACAATATTAACCCAGTCCTCAACTGTAGAGGCTTCAGACTGTAACTATTTTCTAGTGATTGCCTTTTTGCTTGCTCCCAGAAGCATTAACAGCAGTTTTTGTTTTGTCCCCCAGAGTCCATTTATCAAATTAAACGTTTCCTAAGTATAAGGATTCATAATTACAGGGGATTCTTTCAGTAAAGATGTTATTTAGATGGCAATATATTTGCTCCACTGATCACTGGACAGCTCCAGAAAATGTTGTGGTGATTTGTTCCACAGTCTCCAACATGTGTCTCCGCTGAATCTATGTTTTTTCTGAGCTGGAGTTACAAAACATTGAACAGAACTGCCTACATGTATTGGAGCTCGAGGTCATCCAGTTTCATTTATTTATTTGTTCCCAGACTTCAGTTGAGATGGATCAATTTCCTTATTTTTCTTATGTAGTCTGTGTCACCATTTTTAGAGGATAGAATACCATTTTACTGTATGGAAACTAATTTCTTGCATGAACCCAACTTCAACAGAGACAAGAACACATTAAAAAGTCCAGGTTTGGCTGTTTCCCAATTGTTACATATATTTTGATTGAAATAGGCCCTAACCTGTAGATATCTAAAGAAGTCCGACCCTCTTCAACCCCTTTCATCTCTGAAGTTCCTCAAAACTCAGAAACCTGCCCTCCTGGGTAAATGTATAGTAAGTGGTTAATCCTTTATGGATCTATTCTCTAAATCTAGAGGATAAAAGGTATTCCTTCCACTGTTGTTCCTTCTAAATCTTTCCACCTTGCATCGTAGGAAGGAGAGCACAGACAGAACACTGGTCTTAACTGGGCAGCAAGGTAATAAACCTGTAGACTGGGGAGACCCAGTCTACCTTTCTCCTTCTTAAACTGCAGCATTCTGTATCTGACCCTTGCCTTTTTTTCCTGCCAAATCTATTGAGATAGTAATCTTTCACACTGTGAAGCTACTTTCTGCTATCAAAATAGGTAAAAACTGAAATAGATATAGGAAGCGTGGGAGAATGTTCATTCTAACCGACTCCACTCTGGAGTATAAATTTGAAAAAAATATCAGATTCCATCTCTATATGTCAGATTTCAGATTTGAAATTGGGGCCCATAGTTGACATCACAAATGCTGGAAAAATTCTTGGGCTGTTAGGAATCCGGTTTGTGTGGCCCGTTTGTGTCTGTCCTTTTTCCACCACCAGAAGGTGCCCTATCTTCGCTGTCCCTCCCTGTACACCTATGGCTCATTGGATCATTATCTGGAGGAGTATTTGAGCAGTGGGCTGTCACTACCTCGACGCCAGAGTGTTTGCCAGTTTTGGGTACTCTAGCCAAGCTTAGTTTAGCTGATTCTAGCCTAGCTTTGTTTCTCTGAGTCTAACAAGTTTTTTGTCTTTGTTCCCTGGCAGGAAGCTTTACTGTGTTACTGGTTTCCTGGACCTTCACTCCCCTGGTTGTCAGAACGTTCCAAAACCTCCGTTCAAGTACCCATCGGAAATCCGAGTGACAGTCCGCTCCATTAGTCCTCCGGGTCCAATGCTTGTCAGCCTGTCCGCCCTCCAACGTTTGCACTATTCTCTGGATTTACCACACAGACTGGATTCATAGAATAACAAGGCCCCTCTCTAGCGTGAGTCCCATTCTTACAAAATCTAAGTGCTTCCAAGATGACCACTGAACTTCCCTTCTCACTTCCAGTTCCGGGTTACCAGATCCAACTCCTGTTTGACCCCCCTCAATAAACCTGTTAAACCTTTTCCGTGCTCTCTGAGTGGTTACTCTGCATGTGGGTCAGATTCGTTAAACCGATCATGACATGGGCAATGTGACCCTTAAGTATTTTATGGATATTGCTTCCCAGTTCCAATTGTTCAGACTCCTAATATTGTTCTGTGGTTTGTAATTATCGTTAAACCCTCAGTCTTGGTTATCTTTATCTTGTAACCAGAGAGCAAACCATATTCCTCGATCACCCCCATAAGTACAGGTAGAGTTTGAGCAGGGTTTGTTATGGTTAATAATAGATCGTCGCAAACAAAGACAACTTTTGTTTCCCAGATGCCGTGTATACTCCAGCTATGTCCGTCCTCTGCCTAATCCACTGACTGAATAGCTCTATGAAAAGGGCAAAGAGGAGTGGCGAAACACAGCATCCCTGCCTTGTACCCCTTTCCAAAGTAAATAGGTCAGATAAGTCTCATTTATTTTTATCCTGGCCAATGGTTTATTGCAGGGATACTTAACATTTTCCAGGCCAAGGACCCCCAAAGTGATGGCGTAATGGAGCGGGGTACCCCCTTATTTTATATATATTGTATAAAATTTTGTTAGTGTATTGTTGTGTTGTGTATAGTCACTCCAAGGGCGTAGCTTTGATTTCAACTTTGGTAGGGACACTATTGGTCTTCATTTTCATTGGTCTGATGTCATTGGTCCTGTGCAAAAAAAATGCATGCTCTGCATGCAAAAATCCATCTTTTACCTTGTTTAATTTAGTAAAAAAAATCTTCTTTAAGGAACCTTTGTCTATCTGATTATTAATCGATTAATCAAAAAAATATAATAAATAAATCTACGGATTAATCAATTTGCAAAATAATCATTAGTTGCAGCCCTAATTTTATGGTAACATTCCAAACACATTTCTTTCATAATACAGCACTGAAGGGCAGCTGCTTCACCCTGAGGCTGCCCTGCAGCATTATATCTGTGTTTCCTCATATAATGTTTCTATTATACAAGTGAGTTTTTAATTGTAAAGGATTAAATGTAACAAAACCTTTCATCATCATCCTATATTACTACTGTCTGATTGTTTAAATAGCTCCTTATGTCTATTTTCTTTTTTAGTGCTATAATCTACAAAGACAACACTAAGAATGAGCCTAGGTTTATTCAAATATAAAATCCCTTTTAACAATT
>NW_015151925.1:28633-29551 GCF_000732505.1 Cyprinodon variegatus
AGCACAGTTGATGCGATGCTACGTAAAATGTACAGGAAAGACCAGGCAGCTGCAGCTACCAGGCAGAGGAGCTGCAAGAGGAAAATGTTTGCATGTTGTTCACATGCAATTGTTGGTAGGGACAATTAGGTCGGTCCACAATTTTGGTAGGGACATGTCCCTATGGTCCCTATGCAAACCTACGCCCACGAGTCACTCTATTACATATGGAGTAATGTAAGGAAAGTAATTTCTCCCTGGGATTATCAAAGTATTTCTGGTTCTGAGTCCTCGTTGATGGGACAGGTGTTGTAAAAGAAATGGTGCCCAGCTTGAAAGAGCTTCTGAGTGTGACTGAATGTGTGCATTCATGACTGAAAGACATCTTTTGCCTCCAGATCTGTTTACTACAGTGTGTTGAATTCATGTTAATGTATATTTAAAGAAATTTCAATGAGTGTAAAAAAATTTCAGGGGGGAATATAAAAAAAAGTCTATTACACCAAAACTTTCATGACCCCCATGCAGTACCTCCATGGACCCCATAGGGTTCGCATACCCCCTGTTGAAGACCTCTGGTTTATTGTATAAGGCTGCAATGACATCTATTATGGTCTGGTGGAACCCAAAGCTGGACATAACTTTGTAAAAAAAAGACCATCTAATCGATTCAAAAGCTTTCTCTGCATCCAGACTCAGTAGAAGAGTCTCTATTTGTTGAACTAGGTGATTTAGTGTATTGGCCTCGTAGAACCCAGCTCTACTATCCAGGAGTTAAACACCTCCACAAAATAAGTCACAGACGCCAGGATGGGTTTAGACTGTTCTTTATATGGCAGGTGTGAAACTGTAATGCAACAATACAGTATACATGAGTGGAAATGAAAAGAAATACAGCAACCATGCTTTAAATGCTAATACTAACCACATGTATCAACA
>NW_015151925.1:33744-34881 GCF_000732505.1 Cyprinodon variegatus
GAAGGCCTGTGCGTACTGCCCAGGCATACATCTCCAACTATCACCCAGCCTAAGTCCAGTCTCTGAGC
Source organism: Cyprinodon variegatus (assembly GCF_000732505.1). Taxonomy (NCBI): domain Eukaryota; kingdom Metazoa; phylum Chordata; class Actinopteri; order Cyprinodontiformes; family Cyprinodontidae; genus Cyprinodon; species Cyprinodon variegatus. The sequence goes on from NW_015151925.1 coordinate 33,813, forward strand.
GTATGGTGCATCATGGGGCCCATTGATTTGACGGCGCACTTTATGTACTCTCAAAATGTCCCTTCCGAGCAGTAACAAAATGTCAGCGCTGTCGTCTAAAGGTGGTATTTTGTGAACCAAACCTTTGAGGTGGCTGTGAGCGCTAGCGGCTGATGGTGTAGGAATTTCTTCTCTTTTGTTGGGTATCATATTGCACTCGATTAGCATGGGCAAGGGCATAGCAAGAGAGCCATCAATGGACTCAATCATGTAACCAAGGGCTCTTCTGCCAGAAGTTAAACCTATACCACTGCATGTCTGAAGGGTATATGGTGCTGCATTACCATTGACCTCAAACATGTCAAAAAACTCAGAGCGTGCAAGCGATACATTACTCTGGTCATCCAGCATAGCATACATTCTCCGGCGCTTGCTGGGGTCATTGGCAGGGTAGACATCAACCAGACATATCTTCGAACATGATTTCCCAGAGAAACCTTCTCCACAGATTTCAGTACAGCTTGAAACAACGGCTGCCTCTTGTCCTTCTTGTTTCTCCCCGCCATGCTCTGCTGGTCTGACGGCTTTGGAGAAGGTAGGATCGACTTGGTGCATTGCTGTTGGATGCTTATCACTGCTACATTCTGAACATTTGACTTCAGCTTTACAATCACGAGCCATGTGCCTGTTAGATGCACAGCACCTGAAACAAATTCTGTGTTGTTTTAATATCGTTTTTCTTTCCTGTAGGGATTTTTCTCTGAAACCTCTGCACTGTTGTAAGGCATGTGGCTTGTTATGCACTGGACAATATTTATCTGGTCCTTCAGTGGGTGGGTCTGAAACATAAGTCTTGTGCACTGAAACTGCTCTGCGATTATTGTTAAAGGTCTCTCCATACCTGTCTTTTTTAACTGTGAGGGTGGATGGAGACTGTAGATTAAAACTTGGGTCGTTACGTGCCCTTGCCTGAGTCTGTATGAAGTGTAGAAAGAAGGTGAATGGAGGAAAGGTCACATGGTGCTGCTGCTTATAGGAAGAGCCTTCCATCATCCACTTGTCCTGTAGGCCTAACGGCAGCTTTTCCACA
>NW_015151925.1:37703-38902 GCF_000732505.1 Cyprinodon variegatus
GCCATCAGAGAATTCTCCGCTCTTCTGCTTGCTACTACACATAACTGATAGAAGTGATGTCAGCCTTCAAAATAAAGCGCATGACACATGTCAGAACATTTAGAATATGAAGGGTTTTTCTGATGTTATCCTGTGTCTGTCTCTGTCTGATGAAGCCTATTTGGTCCTTACGGATTATCACTGACAACATGTTTTCCAATCTCTGTACAATTATGGCAGTAAATAATTTATAAACAATATTTAGCACATTTATTGGGCGGTAGTTTCCGTATTCCAACTCATCCTTTCCCTTCTTAGGGAATAGCAAAATAATTGCGTCTCCTCATGAGGGAGGGATTATTTTCTTTTCCAGTACATTATTGAAACATTTTAGTAACACAGGGACTAACTGATTTTGCATTTCTCTTTACCACATGGCAGAGATGGGGACTCGAGTTTGTGACTCACACTTGAGTCGCATTAAGTCGCATATTTAATGACTTTAGACTCGACTTAGACTTGCATTTGAAGGACTTCAGACTCGACTGAGACTCGTGATTTCTGACTTGTGAACAATATTTTATTTTTAAGTGTTTTTCGTTTTACTAACTTGATTGATCGCCGCTCGCCTTACCCGCACACAGCAGAGGTAAAAAAAAAAAAAGAAAATGGCAAAGGGGCTGTCAAACTGTCACGTAGCACTGACGTCACTGAGCAACGCTACGTGACATATATGCCCGCGTGCCCGTGCGCATGCATGCATGATCGACAAGACAAGCTTTAAAAACTTCATTGCAGTCGTAGAGGAGAAATAAGTTGTGAATATTGTTGTGAATTGGCACTAAATAAATAAACTGAATTGAATTTAAAATACTGCCCTCCAAGACGGTTCTGTCTGTTCCAGGGCATTAAGTTACAAAAAGTTATTGCCACAATGTTTCTTTTATGAAAGAATTGTTATTGTGATTGATTGTGATTGTGATTGTTTTTTTCCCCACAGTCCTCATTTTCACTTAAAAATAAAAGAGCAGACATTTACTCCTAAAATTAGAAAAAGTTGTAACCACAAAAGTCAGGTAAATACTGTAATAAAATTGTTGTTTTGAAAGAAAAAAATAAAGATGCAAAATTTAACTGGAAAAAAAATTGTGTGTGTGCTTTTTTAAATTGTATTTTTCATTTACTAGTTCAAGATAATGATCATTCCATAGATATAATAG
>NW_015151925.1:42427-44884 GCF_000732505.1 Cyprinodon variegatus
TAATCCCATCCAAATGAAGTGACTGGCTAATCAGTTTCTTTTTCAGAGACTCTGGTCCACTCTGGTCCATGTTATTCATAACATGTTACTGTTAACCAAAGTGTGTGCAATTTGTTATGACTCTGACTGCTTTCCATTGTTGTAAGTAGGGGGGGACGAACCCTGCCCAGATCAGAACAGGGCAGAGTGCTATGCCATAAGGGCTGTATGATGACTGTTCTCTCTTTGCAAAGATATGAATAAATGTGTCGACTGAGTGAAATCCATCAATCTCCATTTATTTAACTAAGATGAATAGTTGAATATTTTTTTTCCCACGACAATTTGGCGTTGTCAAAGCAGGAATCTCTTTTACTGATTTTTTCTGAGGACAGCGATTGTCAGAAGTGTCAGGTACCACCTGAAGGAAGCAGTCTTCCAGCCTCAATACCCCGTTTAGAAGGTTAAGGGAGTGAGGACTTCTGGCATCGAGGTCCCTGGAGGTCAGCAGGAGGATCAAAACGAACATTTTTTTTTGAGACGGTGAGATGAATCTTTTGTCGGCACAGTTTAAATTAAATTTCAAAAACTAAATTACAGAACCACAGGTTGTTAACAGATTTAAAGATTATATACTGGAAAATTAGCTCAAACAAAGGCTCTGTTCGAAAACCTGGGCTGCATCCTCCAAGGATGCGGTCTACCTAGACCGAGCCGTAAGCTCTGTTGCTAGGCAACCATGAAAGTTGACACACAAAGCAGGAAAAGAATGAATACAGAGGTTTTCAAAACTGTTTGTTTATTTATTTATTTTTTATTGTAAAGTGAACAAAGACTACATTAACAAGAATCCTGAGTGGAATAAATGTTCCAACCAGCGGGAGCAGGAACAAATCAAATCAAATGTAATGATATAAACTTTAGTCAGTTAAATAACATGCTGCTGTCATTTTGCACATCTCTGATGTTGCTGCTATTTTCAAATATCCATTACTGTAAAAATGTCCATAGCTGCATATTGGTTATTTATTCTCCAGTTTTATATTGTTTACGGAGCCCCTAAAGGGACACTGAAGAGAAATAAAAAAAAAATTATACTTTCTCATGCGCACCTGATATTGTCTCTATTTTTGTGTTGATGTTAGAGATGGCTGGCGAAGATTTAATAAACCTTTTGAAAACCCGAAATATTCCCTACAATGTCGCCGAAAATCTGAAGGAAGATGAACTTTGTTAATCAATATACTAGGGTTGTAAAACATTAGCATAATATTTAATTACAGTGTTGTAAAATCCTTTTAATAGGCAAATTAGCAATAGCACGGCACTTGCCATCACACCCTTCCTCTTCAATCAGGTACTATTTCAATACTATTTTAGAGTTTTTTTTCAATAATTAATAGTTTGTCTGTGTGATCTAATTTTTAGATTGATATTAACGTCATAAATGTGATGACCAATGAGGAGCTGGGACAATATATTGTGAAATATGGATACCGACTCGCAGTAAAGGCAATTGGTCAGCAAAGAAGTGAGAGTTTCCAAACTCCAGCAGCGAAGTCTGCACTCATGCAGCGAGTACGTCAAAAACTGACCGAACAGAGACCTGCTGGAAACAGTAGACCACGGCCTTTTGGCAATCAACACACCGCAAAAGATAATATACGGGTCGAAATTGGATGGCTACATTTTAACAACGGAGATTTTCACCAGGTTTGAACAAGACATGGAGGAGGAAAAAGACACTTGAGTGTCCAGAAAACTGTCACAATGGGGGAACTGTTGGAAATGGGAAAAGGCCTGTTCTTTCCAAATGGAAGATCTCCCAAAGGGTCAGCGGAGGATTTCGTCTTTGACATACGTGATTTTAGTCATGAGAACGTTCCACTTGACAGCACTGTAAACCAACTGTATGAGCAGACCATGGTAAAAATGCTGTGAATTTACACCTGCTCTCGAGAAAAGGAAAAAATATCTACTGATGAGCAGTTTTCACATATATCTTCGGATTTTGAGGACACAGAGGACATGCAGAGAAAGGTAATTAGTGGTTCGCTGTTGTAATGTAATTCCACATAAAAATTAAAGCCGCAAGCGGCATTGTGCGGCCCTCGCAGCTCGCACCGCCTGGTATGTTGCAACCGCGGGAACCAAGCGACCGCCGCCTCCATGCTCCTTCCCAGGCTATGCTCCTGCTCTTCAGCCTACCCCTGCTGCTGCTTCTCTTCATCCTCCTCCCCTTTCTCCTTCTGCTGCTGCCACTGTTTTCCATCCTCCTCCTCCTGTAGCTTCTCCTAATCTTCCTCATCCTCGTGCTAATGCTGCTTCTCATGCTCCTCCTCCTGCTGCTGCTCTCATTGCGTCTCCTTCTCCCCCGGCTGCTGCTCTCATTGCATCTCCTTCTCCCCCAGCTGCTGCTGTTTCTCTTCTTCCCCGGCCTTCTGCTGCTTCTCCCAATCCTCTTCATCACCCTGCTGC
>NW_015151925.1:45829-49529 GCF_000732505.1 Cyprinodon variegatus
AAAATATGAAATTCAATCCAAAATGGCTGACTTCCTGTGGGGTTTAGACCATGGGTCCAAGAGGCTTTTTTGTAGGTCCTGGTGGGTTTAACATGTGTGCCAACTTTCATAATCCTACGTAATTGCATGGCTTGGGGCTGGTCGTTTAAGTTTTTCTAGGGGGCGCTGTAGAGAACTTAAGGCACGCCCACCAATTATTGGCCTAGATTCTTATGTGGGCTTAGACCAAGTTCCATCATAGTGACTTTGGTGCAGATTGAAGAATCTATGAGGAGATGAGAGCCAAAAGTATGGTCATGGCGAAACGCCTGACTTTGCCAGGTCACCATGGCAACGCCATTCAACTCAAAATCTTTGTGCTTTAAACAAAGTTAGACCAACATGTTTTCTATCATCCGACAAAGTTTCAAGGTGCTGATGTTTAAAATGACTTAAAAGGGACCCTTCCCAAGTGAAAAAAGTGACTTTCTTCCCTTAGAGGGCGGGGCTTAGATGAGGTCATCATTTGACCATCCAGTATCGTCAAGCACCCAAAGGGACTCCTTACTGCCAAACTTGGTTCGATTTGAATTTTTTTTGTAAAGGTTATTCCATTTTGAATTTCTTGAAAAGTACCCTAACGAAAACTGAGGATTTCTGATAACTTTTAATCTCACATGTCTTTACTACCAACAAATCAAGTTTTAATCCGATAGCTCATTATCCCTGGGAGGAGTTCGCAAAAGTTTGACGTGAACGAAAATGAAAAATGGCCAAAAAATGACCTTTGACCCAAAATGGCCGACTTCCTGTGGATTTTAGGGCATACCTCCAAGAGACTTTTTTAAATGATTTTATGAGACCTGCCTATCTACCAAATTTCAAATCTCTGTGACTTACGGTATTCCCCATCTCATTCTAGGGGGCGCTCTTGAGTCGTTTGGGGGCGCCTGTTTCTGTTTCCATTAAAATACGTAAATTTCACGCGGGGGACAATTTTCCGTCAAGTTTGGTGACTTTTTCAGTATGATAAAGCCTCCAAATAAGTGATTCATTGGGAAGAATAATAATAAACATTCGAATTACAATAGGCCTTCGCAGCGCTTCCCTGCTCGGGCCTGATAATGCAGTTGGATCTAAGGCATGTAATGATTTATTGTTTTCAGCCATTAGCCATATAACTGAATCACAAAGCAATGAAAATGCAAATTTTTCATTAGTGAAGTAAACTTGAAACGTCTTTAAAACTCTGTAGTGGAAGAACTGTGGATTTTTAAAACCCAGATTCAGTGCTGTTGCTTCAGAAACACTCTCTATTCACGTGGCAGCTAAATTTTAAAAACATGTCAATAAATATTCAGTATGTATGAACAATAGTGTAAACGTGTATCAGCCTGCTGAATAATGAAACAGCTTTTCATGAAAAATTATACATCACAACTTCTTCATTCAATTTAGGACAGGACAATCCAGAGGCAGTCTGCAAGGAAACGAAGAAGATACCATGAAAGGACAACCAATGATCAAAGGAATCAACCAGGGATATCTGCAGAGTCCGATGTGATACCCACTTTTTCAGCACGTGAAGAACATGGAGAAGTAAGCCCTAATGGATTTACTAAAATACCACAGTGTGAGGTGATGCATGTTCTACTTTATAAAAAAAAAAAAAAACAAACAAACAAAGAAAAAAGCTCTGGCAATGTATTTTATAGTCATACCCAAAATCACATTGCCGGTACTCACATGTTATTTTGCTAATGGTTAGGTTAACGTTTAGGGCATAGAAAGGGTTGAAAATGACTGAAAATCAATGGAAGTCGATTGGAGTCACCACATGGTCCTCACTAAGATGGCAGAACGAGTTGGGTGTGTGTGTGTGTGTGTGTCATAACAAAGTGATACTACATTACAACTATTTAAGAAAGAGGGACCAATTCAGCAATTCTTAGCCAATGTAATAATGGTAATTTGCAATGAGGCAGACTATTACCTCATATTCATTCATTTAAATTTTTTGTATGTTTCCATGGTGAAATACAATATTAGATTATGTTTTCTTACATTTAGAAGCCAATATTGCATTAATACATAATGCACTAGATTACATAATGTGGTATTACAACCTAAGTAAAACCTTTTGAATCTAGGAAATAAAATGTTGATAGCAGAGGTAATACCACTTTATGATTTCAGAGATAAAATGAAACAGTTCACTGTAAATTGATTGATTTTACGGTGTGTATTGACAGACAGACAATTCAAGCAAGCAATCCCAGTCACATTCTCTTGAAATAATCTATGAAGAAATCCTGGATTCTTCATTTGAAGCTGCTGGAACCCATCCTCAAGAAGCTGCAGACAATCCAGATGCTGAGGATGATTGTTTAATCCCACACTCAAGATGCAGATGAAGCTCTTCAGTTTCCCCCAGTCATGGCTATTAATGTATCTGCTGAAGGTCTTGAAATTCAATTTGTGCCAGTTTCCAGTAATGATGAAGAGAGTCTAGACTCCACTCTTCCTTGGAACCAAGATGACATTAACTCCGCTCAGGTAAATATAAAAACATTTTCAAAACTAAGTTTTGTCTCTGTCTGTCTCTTTCTAGTATATTTTGTGTCATATAGATGAAATCAGTAGCCATTTAAAACTAAACAATATTGATACAAGAAAAGAATTCAGTTTTTCAATTTGATTTATGTTCAATCATTAAAAAAAAATAATTAAGAAAAAAACTGATTCATAAATTATTTTTGCAAGTCTGTAATATTTTTAATTAAAGTTGAATTATGTTTTTTTTTTTTATCTTACAGCACTCAAGACAGAATGATGGAGCTGCATCATTGCACAGTAGCTTTGCACAACCAGGCCAATATGACAAAGAAATTCACTGTGTTCAGATTAGACGAAGTAATGTTGTTAGTGATCTCATAAACATTTTTATGGAACCAGCAGTTATGAATGTTCAGCTAAAAGTGGAACTCAAAAATGAAAAAGCTTTTGACAGTGATGGTGTGTCAAGAGAGGTGTACTCAGCTTTCTGGGAACGTTTCTTAGAGCTGTGTGAGGGAGAGGATGAACGAGTACCCAGGCTTCGACCAGACTTCCCTGAAAAGCACTGGGAAGCGGTTGGAAGAATTTGGTTAAAAGGATACTTGGACCATAACATGATACCGATCCAATTGTCTCCAGCTTTTATCCTTGCCTGCTTTCAGGGGGTTAGTTCAGTGGATGAAGAACTGCTGATGATGTCCTTCCTGTCATGATGGGTTCACTGGTGTGACCCAATAATGCAGAACACCACTGAGACGGAAACTGGAGTAAAAGGTTTAACAAAGTTTATTTTCACAAGCACCAAGATAATGACTGGTTCTGGCTCAGGCCTGGAAAACTGGTTCACTGGAGTCTGCGTGAGAGACAGTTCAGTTAGCGTTGCGCATAGGAGTTTGATTCTTGACAGTTTCAGATTTGTACCTTGAGGGTTCTTGGTCAAAGCCTTGAGAGGGAAACTGTTGGGTCTGGAGGTGGTTTGTTCAGCAGAGTCCGATAGCTGCTTCAGCGTCTTACTTCTTGAGAGTGAGCTGACCTTGGTTTTGAGTTTCCAGCTCTTGGTCCAGAGCTGCATGGAAGTCCAGAGAGTGGCTTCAGGTTTGGCTCAGAGGGCAGGCTCGGCAGGTCAAGCTCTTCATGAGCTTCACAGGAGAAAAACAGGTTTCCT
>NW_015151925.1:50236-51295 GCF_000732505.1 Cyprinodon variegatus
GAAATTACATTCAGTAGGTTATCTGGCCTAAATCGAAGAGTAGTGGCACACACATGTGGAGCTGCCTTGAGCTGCCATGCACCTATGTGTCATATCCCGAGTTCAGAACAGAGCTAGACAACATCTTGGCAGGGGACTGTTTTACGATGGACATTCTGTAGCATTATGCCCTTCAGTGTTATTGTCATTTCAATTTGAGTCTGAAAAAATGTGAGTGGAGAATCCAGGCAAAACTGAAATAAAAATGTTGTTTGTTAGAATTGCCTGTAAAACACACAATGCAAAGCTGTAGGAGTATTACATTACACCACCTTAAAATAAATTAGAAGTAACAAAAAGTTTAGAGTCTGTTTACGTTTATTTTTGACAGCTCTAGAAACCAAAAGCTTGATTCAAAACAATTATTTAGTTAATCACAGTAGTTTGATGTTCTGTTTCTGTATTAAAAACTGCAATTGCAAAGTTAACTTCTTTTCAGAAATCCCTGTTTTACCATTTTCAAAAGGAGAAATGTACTTCCCAGTTTTAGAATTAACCAAATTGTAAAACTGATTTCATCCCTGTATTTTTTTTATACCACAGATCCCGATGAAGGGTTAGATATTGACAAAAACAATGTCAATTTTTTGTTTTATAGGTGATGATAACTTTCAGCTTTGTTCAGAAGATTTTCATATCCAAAGTAACATTTTGACTGTTATGTGAACAAATAAACACACAAATGTTCAACTTGCCACTGAGTTTCTTTTTGAATAAGGGTCAGGTTTATGAATAAACTCAGAAAAAAGGAACTATATTTGCCTTATTATATAAGCAAGGTCATAGCAGTCATTTCTAAAAAAAAAAAATACAATCTTCAAAGATACAAATTATTTACAAAGATACTGAACAAACAGGCTAAACACTACAACTTATAGACTAGTTCTAATACTAGTTCTCAAATGCAAGTACAGATCTATTGCTTGGAAACCATCAGATGGGAGCTGCAAACGTGACTCCACCATCAGAAAGTTGCAGAGATTGTTGATGTCTGTGTCACATGGTGTTGCTTGTCGAAAT
>NW_015151925.1:53288-54615 GCF_000732505.1 Cyprinodon variegatus
TGAGTAGAGGTCTGGAAACCTGTACATAACTTTAGGTCGGCCACTTGGTACTCTGTCATTTTTTGATGGTCGAATAATATGTGAATCCCACACGGAGGTCATCTCATCCAACTCATCCTGATAAAACAATGAACACAGAGTCAAGTTAGTTATGACATTACAAAATGTGTCCTTACACTTTTCATTTTAGTAAGAGAGATTAAACAGGGTTGGTCATAACTTAGTAAAGAAATGATAAGAATAACATAATTCCCTAATTTCCCAGTACATGGACATCAACAGTCTCATTTTCAAACCAATAGGAATAAAATGCACTATTGCATAATGCCAAGCAACTATAAAAATAATACGTATATCAAGGAAGTTGCCTAAAAAAGTTGCTGCAATATTAGGTATAGGCATGAGCAATCAGTCAGGAACTTGTTGGTGGTCTAAACTCAGGGAAGTGGATTTCAGCTTGAGCTGCAGTTTTCCGCTTGATCCTAGAGCTCAATGAATGTCTGTGTACTGTAGCTTACATGGAAGCAATTTTTGGGGGGGGGACATGTCCACTGCACTTTTTCAAACGTCTGATTTGGTCCCTTGCACTTTTTAGTGTCAAAAAACAATGTTATGCTCCGGTACACCAACACTCGTCGAGCACCAGCACCAAGCAGAAAACCACACCTCAACCTGAAGGCTGCTTCCCTGAGTTTAAACCGCCCACAAGTTTCTGATTAGCCCACTGTATTTTCTTGTGTGATTGGCTGTCACCGCTTTAAGTTCTGAGAAGCCCCCTTTACAAGCTTCTGATGCACCCCTTAATTGGGTCTGTGATTGGAAGGTCAAACATGCTGAAGTTAGTTATATTTAAAAAGAAATTCTTGTATCTCCCCACCCCCCATATAAACTTCTGAAATCAAAATGTCATCCATGGTAGTATAACATTGTTTTGGACAGTAAAACGTGCAGGGTATGGAGGAACCAACTCTGCCATATTTAAAAATAAATACAGAAATAAATAAATGCTCAATAAGTAAATAAGCATACAATGGAATAAATACCATGGAAGAAGTAAATAGGGTAAAAAAATACAAAGGAAGAATAAAACATACAGAAATATTATAACATGCACATAAATAAATACTTAAAAATATAAGTAATTAAAAAATAAAGTTGAAGATTATAAAGGACAAAAAAATAAATAAGGTAAATATTACAAAGGCAAACAAATAAAGAAGCTAATTAAAAGGGTTATATACATTTATGTCTCACTGTATAATTTAATTTCTACTTACATTTATTTGTTTATTGAATTTTTGGTGGCAAATAATTGTATGCTTATTTA
>NW_015151925.1:57234-58711 GCF_000732505.1 Cyprinodon variegatus
AATGTAATCTAACAAAAAACAAAATAAAAAATCTAACTAATTTAAAGATTAATAATTTCAAAAGCATTACCACTAGTATAATACTAAAGAAAATAAATACAAAATAAAAGATAACTTTTCTTTTTGGGGAGCAGAAAGGCAATTCAGGTTTTGTTCCACCTGTGAACCAAAAGACCTCGCATAGGAACGTGAGGCTCTCTCTAAGCACTGAGAGGAAGGTTGTAGGTGCCACCAGAAGAACTTAATTTCACTGAGACATCGGTAATCTAGAGTGGGATCGCCCCCAGTTATCCAGGTCGGCACCAGAGGATTGGTGTATATTGGGCAGAGTTAAATTACATGTAGATAATGGGAAAGCTTTTGCAGTTCTATGGTAGTAGAACAAAAGACAAGGTTTCCAGGGAATTGTCAACTGCCCAAGGAGAAAATTTTGATCAATTGCTAAGAAAATAGGGTTCTTTTAATGTTGCAATAAAAAAAATGTGAAAGATAAGATAAACCCATATCATGAGAAGTTAGAGGCTAAAAAGAAGGTAAGGTAAGAAATGTACAGATTTTGAAAAAAAAGGGAAAAATAAAAAAACAAAAAAAGAGCTTAAAATGATGGATGGTTGAAAGGAGAGTTCAAAGAAACTCTCAGCTTAAAAAAAGATATGGGTTAAAATAAGAAGTAAAAAAGGCAGTTTTTAAACCTTATACTAAACATATTTACACTGTATTACATATTAAACATACACTATACTAAGTAATAATAATGAATTTTAATTTCAGTGGTGCTTTTAAATAAACGACTCTGCAAACTCTTACAGGAAATTAATAACTCATAGCTAGTAAATGAAAAAAAAAACTATTAAATTATTACAGAAAAAAGTAGGTAGGGCATAAAATAAGATCAAATTAAAAATTTAAAACTGAGAAAACCTGTAAAATGGAGGAATTAACCTAAAGTTAAATTACAAAAAACAAAATTAAATTGTGAAAAGTATGTTGTGAAAAAGGCAAAGTATGTTGGGGAAAAAAGGGAAAGCATGTTGAGAGAAAGGCAAACGTATGTTGATGAGAAAAGCAAAGATATGGTGATGAGAAAAATATGTGACAAGTGGAAATGTGCTTTAAAGTGACTGAAGGATGAAGTGGGGCGACTGACAAGACGACATTCCATTCCTGAAAAAGGCTACTTCTTTTATATGGTAAAGATGAACAACTTTATTTTATTATTATTATTATTTTTAATTATTATTCATTTGAAACATTGAAAGTCTTCCTTAAACTAATCATTGTTTTTTTTTTTACTCTCTGCCCTTTAAACATGGACTCCCTGATCGGAGCCGCTCCTTGTGGAATTCAGACCTGGAGGAGTTGCCCCCCCTCTCATCAGCCCACCGGAGAAAGGCAGCCTGCTTCAAGCATCAATCTAGCCCCACCCCCCATCTGGGGAAAGCAACACAAAAGGATTTTCATCTGCTCTGAACCCCTG
>NW_015151925.1:60007-61195 GCF_000732505.1 Cyprinodon variegatus
TGATCAAATTAGAACCAACCTTAAATATCTAAACCAAAAATTATCTTTTTAGAAGAAAAAAACTCAGCAGCAACTGTTTTTTCCTATGTCGGCTTCACGAAGGGAAAACAAAACGTTTTTTATCAGGCCTGTGGTTGTTTAAAAACAGGACGGGTCTCGTTTTGTTCATTTCCTGCTGTCGCCATGTTCCATAATATTATGGAAGGACCCGGAGATCAAAACTTAGGCAAATCCAGAGAGAGAAAAGGGTCCAAACATGGGCTGACACAGTAGTAGTAAAATGTGCACAGGTTTTAGTCACACCAAATTCTCTATTTCCACAGCAGCCAAAGATTAGCTTCATCTCTTCATGATTTTGTGGTATGTTGCTTTGTCCCTGTGCCATCAATGTCTGAGGTTCTGACCAAGACAGAGAAAAGGTGATTGTTGCTCTAATTTATGAAAATGTAAACAAAACAGCATCTTATAGAGTAAAAAGAATGAACAATATAATCCAATAGGATAAAATCTAAAGTAATGTGTAATTTTAATTAGATTTCACTAAATGAAACCAAGAGAAATTGATTTTCCTTAATAATACACATGTATCTCACTTAAAACATATGACATCAGCGATTTTCATCCCTTAAGTGTTGAAAATAAATGTTACCCAACAGATTACCACATATATGGGATGTAGTTTGGAAAATGCAACTAAAATACATAAAGGCTATGAGTTTATTAACTAAAATTATAGATTTGCAAAAAATAAATATTTCATTCCTGAGGATTTGAATCAAAGTGGCATATTTTCCTGAGAGAGTGAAATAATATTAATAATAATTTTTGGCACATTTAAAAACAATTATGTTTAAAAGAGAAAAAACGAAACCTAAAACCTGCTTAATGGATTTAAATGTAGGATGATAAAAAACAAAAAACATCCTAACTTTCAGAATTAGGACTGAAATAGCAGCTGACATAAAGTTAGAAATGGTTGATGTTTTTTTTTTTTTTTTTTTTTTTTTTTTTTTTTTTTTTTAAAAAAAAAAAAAAAAAAAAAAAAAAAAAAGAAATGGTTGATGTTGCTTTCTACTGGGACTGGGAAATAAAAGGCGATTAGGAGTTTTCACTGTTGCTGCTATATTTTAATTTGACGAACCGGAATTTGTCGATGTTCTTTTTCCTGTTTGGTGCGATTGCAATTGC
>NW_015151925.1:65233-68749 GCF_000732505.1 Cyprinodon variegatus
AATCTCACTTTTCATGCAGTGTCTGGAGGTGACTGAAACTTTGTGGTTTTTCTTCAACAGAACATGTTATTTGTTCTGATGAAGAAAAGGGTGGAAAGAGGATAAAACAAGTGAAAAACAGCAAAGCTAAACTCATAAGGATCCATATATATATATATATATATATATATATATATAGATAACTGGAGATAGGCACCAGCACCCCTCGCAACCCATCTCGGGACAAGCGTGTCAGATAATGGATGGATGGAGGGAAATAAATTAACATGTATACAGTAAATAAAACTAGTGTCTTTTTAAAATTAATAAATGATTTTATCAGGATTTCCAGGGTACAGCCACAGAAATGTATTTTCGAGTTGCAGAATTACTTTTTTAATGCAAGGATTTCAATATTTCTTTCCTCTTTTCCTATTTTAAATGGTTGGGTCTATATAAAGTCTTGGCTAGAACTGCTTGCCATGTGTTAACTATATAGAGCAGGGAAAATAGAAAATCCTGAGCATCCATATTAACACTGGATTTAATCACTTTTATACATATATATGTTTTCCTTTTTGCCTAAATAAGATCAAATAGAAAAAATAAATACATGTACATATTTCTTTTAATTGATCTTAGTTACATAATAATGGGATCCATCTGATATTAGCATTTTTGTTAAAAAAAAATGCTTTATTAAGTTGGATAAAACGGAAAGGCTCATTATGGTTGAGTCAAATGCCACCTGAATGGCAGCCCACTTCCCTGCAACTCCCAGCAAAATCCCCTCCAACTTTCGGCCACTGGAGTGACCCCCTTGTGCATACCTTTTTATTCTGAAGCCACCCTTTTATACAATTACAGGGTCTTACCTGGAGATAACGCTTCTCTTTAGATCTTAATGTCCACAAATGATGATATACAAAGTTTGATGCTTAAAAAGGAATTATAGGGGCCAGCCTAGGACCAACCAAGGACCAGCCAAGGACACATCAAGGAAAGTGGGGCAATTTTGAATGGCTGCTACTTTAGATCTTTCTATTTACATAGAAGAAAATTATCTGAGTAAAAGCAAAACAATAAAAAAAATGAACTCTAGAACTTGTAAATTAGTAAAGAATATAATCTGATGTTTTAACAAATCTAAACCCAGCAGATCATTTAAAAAAAAAAGGTTTCACAAAAACAATAAACTCTTTGTTAAGAATGTTCTGTTCATTCTCACACAGGATTCTCCTGCAATGTAATCAAAGAGATTTTTCCTTCAGTGATTTAGAATTGGACCAGTGGGTGTCCTGCTTACTAGTTTGGTTCTGGGTTCTCACAGATGAGACCCAACTCTCTACTGAGGCATGGGTCGATGCCACAGAGCAGGTGGATCATCTCTGAACTTGCTTGGTCACCTTTATTCATCACTGTGTCAACTAAAGCTCTATTTTTTTCACTTGTGGCTCTCTCAGTTCTAATGAATTCTTTGTCATCATAAGTGAGGACGTTTACATCGAAAAGTCTGTCCAGCAGTTTCTGCAGATTAGCGTTTGTTATCCCCTCAATGATTTTGGTCCGAATATTCTTCAGCTGCTCAGCAGAAGTCAGACCCCTTTTTAATCCCTGAGGTGAAAGGCGAACACGTCTCTTCCAGACACAACTGGAGTCACTCTTCTCTTTTAAACTGAGCTCAATATCTCCAGTAATGTCTTCTAAAGTCACCTGGATTAATGTCTCACAGTTGTTGGATTCTGCATCAAACTCAGCCTCTGTGGGCTGAACCCAAACCAAGTCGTTTCCAGGATCGGTGGACAGAGTGTAGAGCCGATCTGGCCACAGTTTACAGTTTGGGGGTACATCAATGAATGTCTCTAGTCCAAATAGTTTCTTCCTGGTCCGCTTCACATTCCGAGTCACAATATTCTTTGGAAGAAGCAAGATATTGAGGTAAGATCTGACATTGGGATAAACTGGAGGCTTGTAGAACAGCAGAACCAAGGCTCGGATCGGGCCTAAAGGAGAATCTTCTTCTTTGACGTTACCAAAAGCAGAAAACCCTGTGATGCTGATGATGAGGTGAGTTTCTGTAATCTTCTCAGGTCTGATAAACTCGATTCCTTCATCGTGTATATGAGCGACTGACAGGAAGTTACATCCCTCTGTGGGGTGGATCTCACAGTGAGGGAGATGAAGCTGAGCCACAGACTGCTGCTGACAACTGATGTCAAACAGAGGTCCTGCAGGCTTCTTGCCATGTTGGCTCAGTAATCTTCTCTCCCAAGGAACAATCCTGTAGGACACGTCTCCTTCTCCCTTCATGTCAAACACCAGGCCGCTCTCTCTGCACTGGTACAGGCCTGGACTGGAGCATCGGAACACGTAGGTTCCATCATCTTCATCATCAGTGAAATCTGGAGTAAACTCCTCAAAGCTGCTTGGGAGCTTCATGTTGGGTAAAGATGGAGATCGACTGAAGCAGCTGATATCTGCAGTAGATTGACTCGAGGGGCAGCTGCAAAAAAAAAAAAAAAGGTTACTCTGGTATCTTCCCTTCGAATTAGCCCCTGAAACATGTAGGAGGGAGTGAGTAGTTCACAGCTCCACCTGATGTTTTTATTTTCTCCAGAGAGCTGGAAATTTATGAGCATGTTGTACCATTTCAGCAACTGAGTTGTAGAGTAGGGGTAATAAGAACTTGGTGTGGTGTTTTGTGATATTTCACCAGCAGATTAGGAATACATTATTAAACCAGAACTGGAAATTATAGTTAATTAATATGTCATCCTAATCAATGGTAAAACTAGGTAATGATCTTCAGTTAAAGGTTATAACTGACAGTTTGCTCAATTAGCAGATTTTACTAATGGCTTACCTTTATGGCTGGATGTCTTAAACCTGCTGTTAGTCTCCAAGATGCCTTCACCATCAGTAAATGTCAATCACTTTGTTTATAAATCAAGCACAGTTATTAATCATTAACCTTAAAGAAAATATTTTGTCTCTGTCTATTAATGTCTTAACCAAGGAGGTAGGATCTGCTCTTTTTAGACAATCAATCACTGCTGTATAAATAATACAATATGACCAAAATTAAAGCAGAAAGGTTACTTTATTTAATAAACCTAATAATCCCTATCACAGTATTATGTTTAATAAACTATGCAAACAAAAGCTAAAAAGTGAAAGATATAGTAAATACAAAGAGTTCAAATGAGGTCTTGAGGTAGAGAATGTTGAAGAAATGTCAGTGATGTAAGGATGAGAGATTCCCCCCTGATGTCACACTACTGCAACAGCGATTACTAAAGCAGCCGACTCTCATTCATCTTTCTCTTAGCCTTGGGACCTGTGGGTCTGACAGGGTAGGTCAGGGGTGCCCAACCTTTTTTAAACCAAGATCTACTTTTAAAGTTGATGGCATGCCGAGATCTACCAAGCCAAACACAAGGGATGGCAGTATTTGTTTTTTATTTGCACAGCTGGAGAATAAACAGTAAGTCCAACAAATAAGGAAATTATTGTGTCAAAAAATAGGTTGCAAAAACA
>NW_015151925.1:69592-70966 GCF_000732505.1 Cyprinodon variegatus
GTTGTTCAACCTTCATCATTTCTCAAGTTGTGAAACAAAAGAAAGAAAGGATAAAACAGGTTAAAGTTAGAAATTATCAGCAACTATCATACTGTTGGAAATGATAAGTTTTACCATTACCTTGGAAATGTAGTACTTTGTGATTGGTCAGAGAAGCCAGTAGCTCTCTAAGAACTGTTTTGTAGATCTGTTCTAAGTTTTCTTTTGTGGTTGTTTCTGCAGCTTGTTGATGTCCCCCTTTACCGGTGTCAACCTTTGGTTTTGCATTGTAATGTGAAGATTTATGACGTTCATCTGGGGGTTCTGGTTTTCGTTCTCTCAAGTCATTAATTCCTTCATCTTGGTGAACCACTGGGGAACTGAATCTGTGTCTGTTTCTGGTCCTGTTCTTTGTTTGAAGGTTTAAGATTCTAAGCTTGCTTTGAAATCTATCTGATTTGAGACGTATTTCCCAAACAAGCTAAGCATATCTGCAAGTTTCCTGCATAGAAAGGTTCTCTATCCTGCAATGCATTGCTACATCATATCGTACACTTTTATGTAGATGTTGAATTAACAATGCTTTAAATGTGTGATCTTCTTCGTCTCAAAAAGTAATATTCTCTAGGTGTATCATGTTCTCCTTGGAGAACTTAAGACACCTCGAGCTTTGCTAATGTCGGTTCTCTGTAACCAGAATATTCTTCTCTTAAGGTTTGACAAAGAACTGAATAACTTTCTCTGATTTTTGGATGAAGAGATTTTATGAAAACATGGACGCTTCTAGCTGTTGTTTTCCAAATCAGCTTTAATTTCTCACGAGAAGAAGGAAATGGCAAGTATTTTAGACAGTGCTCAACTTCTTGCAAATATTCAGTTATGTTAGGGTTAGGGTTAGTGGGTCAAAAATGACATTGTCTTTGGCCAAGGATTCAATTTGTTGAATACTGTAGTCACTCGGTTGCCCTGGCCCATCAGGAAGGTGGTTCTGCTCGTAAATTGGTGGGGAATTTTGAGCTAACCTTTGATGACAAGGGAGACTGATTCTCTTTAGAGCTTTTCAAGCTGTGAACTTTGGCACTTGATGCTCGGTCAATGGAATGGGAAACAGAGTAGGGGTTGCATAGCTGTCCTTTGCAAAATGTTAAACTGCTTGACTTTACAAAGTGATCTAATTGTTTCTCTCTGACACTACTTTGACTTTGAACATCTTCAGAGCTATTTTGTGTTAACTCAGAATTTAAAGACTTTGGCCCCGTCCACACGAAGACGAACCCTGGCCTAAACACACAAATGTTTCACCAAACCAGCCTCTCATCCATACGAAGCCGGCGTTTCGGGGGTCTGTAAACGATCTTTTTTTTATTCAGCCTTCAGAGTGGGAAGATTTCGAAA
>NW_015151925.1:74366-75427 GCF_000732505.1 Cyprinodon variegatus
ATTAGAATGTTTTCAGACCAATTCACAATGCAAATCCATGAAGTGAATAAAACATTATTTGGCCAAATAAAGTTTTATTGAATGATTTGCTTAATCAAGAACAAAAAACCTTTAGTCAAATAATTCTTTACCCTCTTTGAAATAGCTAGCAGCGAGTAGACATCAGGATTCCACTAAATGACTCTTGGTCATACTTGGTAAGGGGAATGTAATGAGACTATGAGGAACACATAAACACTAATGTTATAGCAGTGTTTAAACCCTTAATGAAATAAAACTCCTCCACTTAAGATAAGGACTCTCCACCAATGTAAAGAGGGGAGTCCACCTCGCCTGGCCTAGGATTTGGAGGTGCTTATCCTCATCCTGGCCACTTCACACTTGGCTGCAAAATGTACCAGTGCAAGCTGAAGGTTCTGGCTTAAAAAGGTCAACAGGACAACATCATCTGCAAACAGCAGAGATAATATCCTGAAGTTCCTGGTAGCACCTTAAAAATTCTGCCCATAAATTAACAAAACTTGTGACAAGGGGCAGCCCTGGCAGAGACCAACATGCACCAGGAACAGGTCTGACTTACTGCCGGTAATGCAAACCAAGTTCCTGCTGCAGTCATACAGAGAACGGACAGCCCTTAACAGAGGGCCCCGCACTAAATACTCCTGGAGCACCCCCCACAGAGCACCATGAGGGACACGGTTGAAAGCTTTTTCCAGATCCACAAAACACTTGTGGACTGGTTGGGTGAACTTCCATGGACCTTCAAGCACTCGATGAAGGGTATAGATCCTCCTGGCCAGATTCTCCTTTCCAGCACCCTAGAGTAGACCTTACAAGAGAAGCTGAGGAGTGTGATCCCTCTTTAATTTGAGAACACCATTCAATCCCCCTTTTTAAACAGAGGGACCACCATCCCGTCTGCCAATCCAGGGCTATTGTCCCCTGCAGCCATGCGATGACTTAAGAGACTTAAGAAACTCAGGACGAATCTCATCCACCCCTGGGGCCTTGCCACTGAGAAGCTTTCTAACTACCTCGGTGACTTCAGCCTGACTGATGGG
>NW_015151925.1:80019-80404 GCF_000732505.1 Cyprinodon variegatus
CGGACTGTCCGCCCTAAAGCCGGACATCTGGCCACCCTATCGACAATGGAGGACCACATGGACCACTCTGATTCCATGTCTCCATCCTGCTTCGAGTTCTGGGAGAAACTCGTCCGGAGGTGGGAGTTAATAACCGCACTAACAGAGGAATCCTCCAGACGTTCCCAACAGACCCATACAACATGCTTAGGCCTGCCAGGTCTGACTGGCTTCATCCAGTGTTGGTCAAGCTACTTGTCCAGTGTAGTGAGCTAAGCTATCAGTTACTCAACAATAAATTAAGCTTCTCTACACAAAAGCTACCACCTAAAGAATTATAGCAAGCTAAGTTACACTAATGTGTTAAAAGTAGCTTAACTACATCAGAAGCTACTTAACGTTGTAC
>NW_015151925.1:81214-85847 GCF_000732505.1 Cyprinodon variegatus
CCAATAAAGTTAAAGCTGATATATTTTTCTCATTTTTATTTCAAAAAATTGACTGCAGTTGACTGTTTTAATGAGTGTTTGGCTATGTAAAACAAATGGCTAGTCTTGGCCACATGAGCTCTCTATGGCCAAGAACCGAAATTTGAACACATACTTTTTATCAGAGGATTCAAAAAGTTTCAAAATCTCTGAAGATAAGGCGCTCTGCTCATGTCTCCTCCTCCATACTGTGTGTGCGGCTCTGTGTGTGTCATTCTTTGAGTTCCACTGCAGTACGCAGGCGCATGTTTCGTAGATACAGACAGGAGAGGCAGAATAGAGGCTCATGCATGAATGTCCAACGAATAACTCCGATTGTTGTTTCAACAATAGAAAACCTGCTTTCATTACTTAGTTATGCCGTGGATTTTGTAGCGTTTGTGGACGCTACGTCGCTACTTGATAAAAATAATAACGAAACTACTGGAAAGTTACATGATAAATAAAGCAGCGACGATACGGTCAAGCTACTGGAAAATGTAGTTAAACTAATAGCTTTGCTACATGTAGCGGCGCTACTGCCCATCACTGACTTCATCCTCTGCCAACCGATCCAGCTCATCAACAGGTGGTGATCGGTTGACAGCTCAGCCCCTCTCTTCACCCAAGTATCCAGACACAACACTGGAGATCAGATGACACAACTATAAAGTTGATAATTGACCTCCGGCCTAGGGTGTCCACATGCACATATGCACACCCTTGTGCTCAAACATGGTGTTTGTTATGGATAAACTGTGATTAGCACAGAAGACCAATAACAGACATCAGCTCGGGTTCAGATCTTGTAGGAAATTTGGAGTCATCCAGGTTTCATGTAAGACAAGACATGGCTGTAATCTATGTAATGGGTTAGTTTCATCTGAATTTATGGACAAATACGGAAGAGTATTATAGCATTATAGTGGTAATTGATCTTATCCTTTCTGATATGTCTTATTTGGAGTATATATATGCAGTAAAGAGATTTTGCCATAGCACTGATCCTCCAATGGTAACCCTGTAGCTTAGGGAAGATTTATCATATCATTTTGATTTGAACATAGCCTAGCACTGTTCCTTTATTTCTGTACCTAGTGAACTTTTAAACTTTTCCTAAAAAAAAACAAAACAAAAAAAAAAAACTTTCCTAACAAAATATTGTGACTGACTGCATCAAATGCAGTACCAATGTCTTACAGGGAGAGTAAAGATACAAGTTGGACTGTACATGGTTTTTTCAAATCTATTTCTATATCTATAGTTCATTTAGTTAGAGGAATATGATGGGTTTCAACAATAAAAACAGGAAATAAAGTTTGCTATTTTTTTATCTAAAGTGTAAGTCTTATCTTTTGTTTTTGCTTCTGTTACATCCCAGTCTTTCTGAATATGGCGCAATACAATACTTTCTTGTCTTAGCTTAAACTGAGACATGCAGTAAAAAGGTTTTATGCTGCAATCCTCTCAAATTAATGGCACAAGACACAGTGAGGTTTTGTAGTGGCTATAGTAGTACACACTCATTCAAGGTGTGCGTTAAATTTCATTTTTCAAGAAAGGACTATGATAAGCCAAGTTTTCATTTTGCTTTTATGAGAATTGTAGTAATCCATAATCTGCAACACCTGATGCCTGTTTTGCTATTTTGAACAAAAACCCAACAAAATAAATTTGTACATCTGTTGTAACCTGTGTTGATTCATCCAATCCCTGCAAGTAAATATGTGCTGCTGAGTAAAGATAGTTTTAGAAAAAAAATAGGAATGCATATATCTAAACAAGGTATCCATCATTTTGTGTGCAGGTTTTCACGGATGTATGGAGATGCTAAAATGAAACTACACATTACAACCACAGTTAAAAACCGGCAATTATGACCTACAAAATTGAAAAAGCAAACCCTTTTCACCACTGATTTTTTTTTAACCTATAGGATAGAGGGTTTGTCAGTCATAGACAGTGTAATGTATTGGCTTTAGTTTAGATCTAAAGACCATTTTTTAAAAACTCTGATGTATGTTATATATGTTGGGTCAAAAACATAGGCTTCTAAAATTCTGAAATAATCCATCATTAAAGCCATCATCCACTTAAATGGGATTATATTATAGTCCATACTGTAATAATAGAAAACAGACAATCGAGGAATTATAGATGTCATTTTGAGCAAAAAAATATTGTTTTATGTATTAAAACTAGCTTAAAGACTCTGTGGTTTTTGAGAGCATCAGCCCAATTGAATCCCTAAATATATGTCTACATACCGGGAGATGTCAGTCTGTCTGTCTATTTATCTACTGGGAATTTACTGTCTTCAGATGTTCAAATAGATAAATCCCCTTAGTATGAGTACAAAAGCTGCTTTTATTTGACTTAAAAATACAAACATCTTACTGAAAAAAAAACAGGTGGTGAAAATGTTAATTCCACATTTTCAAATGACACATAGTGTTAGTTGTTTTTTCAAAACAATGGACTAAAAAACATTTGTTTTTCTTGATTTTATTCAGATTGAGATTTTTTATTGTATAAACAATAAAACAGTAAAATAGATGCAATGGTGCTTGGTCCTTGCAAACCTTATGTTTAAATTCAAAATCAGTTAAAGGGAGAACAACTAATTTTCTAAATGAATGATGCTCCCTAAGGAAAACATAACATATGGAAATGTTTCTGTTAGCTAAAGTAAGAAAGAAAAAATCAGTGGCACCAATGAGAGCAGCAAGGCTGGACTTGCACTGCTGGCACTGTTGCAGAAGTCACCCTGACAGCAGCTAATGCTGATTTCACTGGTATTTGTCAATACATTGACCAGTGAACTGGACTGATCAAGACACATCGACTTGGAGGCACAGCCCTTCAATGTAATGGTTTGTCCACCTACACTCACTGAGAAAATTAAAATACATTAAACACATGAATAATTTACTTTTATATGCATCTAACATTCTTCTGAAGATTATAATGAAGCTCTTACCTGTTGCCTTGACACAGTGGTTTTCGTCATCTACACAATTAAGAGTATTAGTGCAACTTTGTCCATCACAGAAGTAGCACTTTTTGCCATTTGGACGAGGATTAGAAGGAACAGCTAAGAAACAAAGATACTGTAGTTCAGCCAATAAAAAGAAATGTGGGATTAAAATTATACAATCAGACAATATTTCAATACATTTTTAATCTCTTCCAACATTTTTTTCTTAAAGGGTAGAGTTATTTTTGTATTTTTATTCAATTTAAGAAAAATGCAATCTGCAAGGGAAAATAATTTTGTAAATAAAATAAGGAGATAGGGTGGGAAGGCGTGATTGAGACTGTGTTTTTTTTTCTTTTTTTGTCAGATTGGGGTCTGAACTGCTCCCTCTCTCAAGAACATCTCAAGTCTCTGCCGAATGCAGAGCCCATTCCCCCCATCCTGCTCTCCTTCTGCTGGCTGGCGCCTGGGCTTGCCGGTGCACTGGTGGAGCTTGGTGTTAGGGATTGGATGCCAGGGTGGCTACTGGCTTATTCCTGGAGACTTCTCTGCTGGGCCTGGCCTACCGGGGGTGGGGAGCCCCTGGGGCCTCGGATCCCAGGGGCCCATAGCCAGATTAACTTTGGGGTGGCTGGCAGCCGGCGGAGCCCGCAGACTCGTCCCTGTGGCTCCCTTGGGCTCCGGCATTGCGGTGGCTGGAGGACTTTCTCGGGGCCGTCTCTCCTCCCCCCTTACTGGGGGTCGGATTTCCTGGGTTTCCCCTCCTTGGCGCCTCTTTGCACGTGATGAAGCAGACTGAAGATGTTTTATTGTTATCTCCCTTTTATCTGCTCTTTATTTAATCTTTTCTCCTTTTTTTCTGTTTTTCCTTTCCTGTTCTACTTCTATTGCAGTGTCCATATAACCTGTAAAACTCCCCACATAATTATAATAAAGCAATATATATGCATAAATCAAGTGGAACACAATGGTAATAGCTGTAGTCCTCCACTTTTGAAAGTAAAATCTGTTGGGCTCTTTTTAGCATCAAGACAATTATTCTTATTGCTACATTGCCAGACAGGGCACTGTAAAAAAAAAAAAAAAGGAATACTGAACAAGGTGGATGCCAGCCATCTGTCCAGCTCACAACAGACTTTTAACCCCGCCCACAAGCACAGCTGTAAACTCACGTCCACATTCGAGTAGAGCTGCTGCTCATCTCAACGCACCTATTGTTGAAGCAAGGCAGCCTGGACATGAGAGAGTTTCCTCATGAATATTAACAAAGGAAACGTAAACATCTTTGAACAAATTATCACCACTCAGCTGTCCACCCTGTTGAGACTGGCAGATAGGAACACAGGCCCACCCACGACATATTTTTACCATTGAGAGAAAATCCTGAATCGAGAGCAAAGACTTATGCTGCGTTCACACCGGGGGCAGCAAAAGCAGCAAAATCGCGTCCGCTGCTTCATTTTTGCTGCTTGTACCAGTTAGTTCTGACGCGCGGCTGATGCAACTTTGCTGCTCTGGCTGCGCGGTGCAAAAGTGGCTCTGACGCGTGTTGGGCGGAGCTTCTGTATCCTTTCTCTGCCTTGCAGCAGAACGAATCCCTTCATCAGCAGCCTCTGGCCGGGTCGCCTCCTCGTGGTT
>NW_015151925.1:86991-87657 GCF_000732505.1 Cyprinodon variegatus
AACCACGAGGAGGCGACCCGGCCAGAGGCTGCTGATGAAGGGATTCGTTCTGCTGCAAGGCAGAGAAAGGATACAGAAGCTCCGCCCAACGCGCGTCAGAGCCACCTTTGCACCGTGCAGCCAGAGCAGCAAAGCTGCTTCAGCCGCGCGTCAGAACTAACTGGTACAAGCAGCAAAAATGAAGCAGCAGACGCGATTTTGCTGCTTTTGCAGCGTCCGGTCTGAACGTAGCATTAGGTTTGGAGAGAGAGAGAAGAAAGAAGCTTTGAGAGAGAAGTATTTTTCTGGGGAGAACATTTTTTCACAATGTTTTGATGGTAATAATTATTTGAGAATAAACATTTATTTTTGAGAGAGCTTTTCTCCTTGAAAATCATTTTCCAAATGTCAATTTATCTTTTATTTATTCTATAACTTAGTATTTTCTCCCAAAACTTCTTCAGTCTCAGATAACATCAGTTGTTTCTATCAGTATGAAAATGCTGCAAAGTGCTGCAGGGTTTCCGAACAAATAATGAGGGGAATTTTACCTGTATAGTTTGTGTTGCAGAGATCTGTTGAGCAGCATGTGGTTTCCACCACAGTTCTGTTTATTCCTAGGTTGAGGGATCCATCAACACACTCTTCAGGCAGACCACAACCTCTGGTCTTTACCTCACTAAGCTT
>NW_015151925.1:89055-95486 GCF_000732505.1 Cyprinodon variegatus
AAAAAGTAGTGGAGATAAATGAAGGACCATTAACGGGTAGAAATGACATATTATGTACCTTGAAAGACAGCAGCTGTTGATGCTATACACTGGTTATTCTGTGTGGCACAGGTAGCTGTTCCCTCTGTGCAATTCCCAGTGGAATCCGGTAAACACTGATAACAGTCCAGGGTGTCAGCTAATTAAAAAATGAGAAATATACTTTTATTTTCATTTGTGTATGACATAGACAGTATTACTGAATTATTTCTAAATGTCAAAGTGCAAGCCTTAAAAAGAATAAAAAAAGTTAATTTACAGAGTAGAAGGAAGATAACTGGTAACCAAAGGATTTTTAGCAACAAAAGCAGAAATCAGTTCAATTGCTGTTGTTTATATCATGAGCAAAGAGGAAGTAACTTGAAATCACGATGAAATCATAGTATATAATTAAACTAGTAATGATATAAAACCGTTGAAATTATAACAAACTTTCATACTAGGAGGAACGACACCTCAAAAACCAATGTGAAGAAAACATTTTGACCATGCCTTTTTTCCTCCTACTCAACTGACATTCTTGAAATTGAACAAATCATCCTGATTTTATTTTTTATATATATTTCTCCTATTTAATAGAATAATACAAAGATCACAGACCAGTCTGTTATTACTCTAAAAGTACATCTATAATACATAGTGACCAAAATATAAATACAAAGTTTGTTAATCATCACCCGCTGTAAAATTAATCACATCTTTAGTATCATATTTTAGAAAAAAAAAAAAAACAGGACAGTATTCCTACATGTTAGGTTTGATTGAGATAAAGCATTTGTTTAACCATATGATTACAAACTTTTTCATCTGTTAACTAAATGAAAGTATGAACCTTTCTATCTGAATGATTTTCCACAAAATCTACTGGGCTAAAGATCTTCAAGCAACACCTGCCCTTGTCTATAGAAACTCAGAGATAAGGAACAGAGTTATTACCCTCTTTATTGCAGAAGTCACCCTGACAGCAGCTAATGCTGATTTCACTGCTCTTTGTCAACCGTTTGACCAGTGAACGGGACTGATCAAGACACATCGACTTGGAGGCACAGCCCTTCATTGTAATGGTTTGTCCACCTTCACTCACTGAGAAAATTAAAATACATTAATTACATGAATAATTTGCTTTATCCGCATCTAACATTCTTCTGAAGATTATAATGAAGCTCTTACCTGTTGCCTTTACACAGTAGTTTTCATCATCTACACAATTAAGTGTATTAGTGCAACTTTGTCCATCACAGAAGAAACACTTTTTGCCATTTGGAGGGGGATTAGAGGAAACAGCTAAGAAACAAAGATAGTTCAGCCAATAAAAAGAAATTTGGGATTAAAATTATACAATCAGAAAATATTTCAATACATTTTTAATCTCTTCCAACATTAATTTCTTAAAGTATGGAGTTATTTTTGTATTTTTATTCAATTTAAGAAAAAACAAGCAATCCGCAAAGAAAAATAATTCTAAAAATGAAATAAAAAGATCTGTAAGGGGTGATTTGGTAAGTTTAAGATGAACAGCACCTCGCCTGGAATACTGAACAAGATGGATGCCAGCCATCTGTCCAGCTCCACAACAGACTTTTAACCCCACTCAAACGATATTTTAGAATAAAAAAGTATTTTTGAGAGAGCTTTTCCCCTTGAAAATCATTTTCCAAATGTCAATTTATCTTTTATTTATTCTATAACTTAGTTTTTTCTCTCAAAACTTCTTCAGTCTCAGATAACATCAGTTGTTTCTATCAGTATGAAAATGCTGCAAAGTACTGCAAAGTTTCCAAACAAATAATGAGGGGAATTTTACCTGGATAGTTTGTGTTGCAGAGATCTGTTGAGCAGCATGTGGTTTCCACCACAGTTCTGTCTGTTCCTAGGTTGAGGGATCCATCAACACACTCTTCAGGCACACCACAACCTCTGGCCTGTACCTCACTAAGCTTACTACTACCTATAAGCAGAGAACACATACTTTAAAAAGTAGTGGAGATAAATGAAAGACCACTAACGGGTAGAAATGACATATTATGTACCTTGAAAGACAGCAGCTGTTGATGCTATACACTGGTTGCTCTGTGTGGCACAGGTAGCTGTTCCCTCCGTGCAAGTCCCAGTGGAATCCGGTAAACACTGATAACAGTTCAGGGTGTCAGCTAATTAAAATAATGAGAAAGTATCATTTTATTTTCAGTTTTGTATGAAATAAACAGCGTTACCGCATCATTTCTAAATGTGAAAGTTCAAGTCTTAAAAATGAAAAAAAAAAGGGTTAATTTACGGAGTAGAAGGAAGATGATTGGTAACAAAAATAATCTCAGCAATGTAACCAGAAATAATATAGATAATTTGTTTCATATCAGGAGAAAGGGGAAGGAATGATGACGAAACCAACTTAAAAATGAAACTAGCAAAGACAGCAAATATTTTTAAACAATATCAAGAACTTGCCTTTTTGGTAAAGCAAAACCCCAAGAACCAATGTGAAGAGAAGCATCTTGCTGCTGGTACACAACTCAGGTATATCTATCTCCCTGAAGAAGACACAAATATGTGTGTGTGTGTCTGTATATATATGAAGTTATTCAGGAGGGGCCTGTCCCTCAGTTTTAGACCACGCCTTTCCTCCTTCAGCTTAGGTGACATACTTGAAACTGAAAACATGTTCTTAGATAATTTAAGCTCCTAGGAATTTAGGTACTCAGCTCATTCTGAAGGCCTTGGGCAGATTTGATTGAAACAGCAAAACTCTAAGGGTGAAAACTGATTGGACAAAAAATATAGCAACTACATCAATGTAATGGAAGCAGCGCAGCCAATAGAGATGCAACACAATTAAGAGGAATTAATTGTTTGGAATAAATTAATACATTCCAACAGAAGAAAGTTAACGTTTAGATCATGGATGTTGGTTAGTAATTATAATTAATTTTAGGCCAGCAGTAAATGGCTTGAAGGCCCTGAATGCCCACCACTGGTGTGCGCCTGAAGTGAGCCTTGATTTCAAAAACACATTTCCTAATTTAGACCTGAAATATTGGTGGGATCACTTCTACCTGACTGAATTGAGCTCATCACAGCAGGACTGGCAAGCTGACCAGAGGGCAAACAACAGTACAGAGCAGTGATTTAAATGCCTGGACTTAGGTGGATGTTGAAGGAACTATATGAGTTTTGTGTCATTTGGAGCTGTTCTGAAGATATTCCATTAGGTTATATTCAAGTAACGTCTTCCTTTGGGCAACAAGTTGAAGGCACAAACTAAACTGTTCATAATTTATTCTTTATGGTACGTCAGCATTCGTAGTATGTAGACGAATCACTGTCCCGCAGACATCCGCGGTTATATTTTTTATATTTATATGTTTTAAAAACGAAGCGGTGCGTGTATGACGTCATTCGCGCGTGCCGGCTGCCGTTCATTCATCCTGTCTGCTGAACTGCTGCTAGTTTTACTCACATGCCTGGAAAAATGTCTAGTGCTACTACCACAGATGATCTCGCTTTCTAAATGGAATTGAACAATTCAGATTAGCTCGTCGAATGAATAGAAGGGATAGAGCGTAGCTGCCTGTGGCCCGGGCTGCCTGTCACAACTCCAGTCCGGAGTTGACGTTAAATCAAGGGCCCAATGTAAAAAAAAAAAAAAAAACGGCGTTTCCTTTAATGTGATTTCTTCCAAAGTAATGCATATACATAACCCTAATAGCTATGTTTATATTTTATGGTAGAGTTTCAGATACAGACCCAGATGATAAGGCATATGGACCTCCCTCAACTAGTTCTCTCTCCTTATTCCTCTATTTATCTTTATTCAATGAAGATGTAAAGGATTCCTTGTATGTTTATGGATTTTTTTCTCTCCTTTTCAATTTTTGCATTTAAGTTTAATGTTTTTGAAAAAAGATCTGAATTAGTGTGTGCAATTTCTATTATCATTCAGTATCTGGTAATACAAACTTTTCTGAGGTTGTCATGAGAGAAAAACTAGTTTATTTATGAAAGTTATTTTTTGTTCATCCAGAGTTAAAAATGACTGATAATTTTTACATTTTGTTCTTTCAAAAGAGCTAACATTATGATTTATATTATCTTCATTTGTAGTCAGAGCATCACTGCTATTTAACATAATGCCAGAGCTGAGCCATGCTACATTAGAAATACAAACTGATATGTAGCCCAGTCCGAGAATATTTATTTTGCTTAGTGGTGACAAGGATGTGAAATTCACTTTATGTCATTGGGCTTGTAAAAATAAACCCTCGATAAATTCCATAAATTGTAATCCAAATGTGACAGAAAAGTGGCATTACACAAAAAGTTTGTTAGACAGAAAATACATGCTAGTAAAGAGGACAGTAGATAGGGATGTTCTTTTTTTATGTCAATGCACTTCTTGGAGCCAAGTTTCAACAGTTCTCTGATAACAACCATGACCCAGTTTAAAGGTGCTGCTAACAGCAGGAATTCTCTCCCAGTAATGAATGCTGGATTATGCTTGAGAAAGAGAACTACATCACAGTTACTGTCCACCTCACTGGAAAAAAAGTGGCAAATAGCCTGACAGTATTAGCACTTACCTCATGGGATTGGTTATTTTTTGCTGTCAAAACTGACAGCTGCAAATTTGTTTAATTTGTAATATATAAGATTCCTTTCCTAATATTTCATCCTGGCCTGTTAAACACCAAGTGTGCATACTGTAGAGCCTCAGCTCCTATTTTTAAAGCTACCCTTTCTGCAGTTCATATCTAGAGTCATGTTAAAGTCATCAGTTCCAGGAAACTTATAATTGATGCAGTACAAACTTAGAGGCTTATTTTTTTTCAGTTGTTCATACTGTTGCTTTTCCAACTGTTAAGAAATTCCACTGAATCATTTCTATAAATATGTCATTTATTGACATAGTTATATCAAAAATATAGTTCATCATTATATCTGCAATTGTTTTTACCACTGCCACACCTACATTTTCTGAAAGTAAAACTACAAGACATTTCTTATCCATCCTGAACTGAATTCTGTAGTAAAAACATTTTTTTTTTTGGCAGTCTTTGAAATCTCCACACAATAAAGTGTTATAGTGGCTTCCGTGGTTGCAGCGGTTTTAACTAAATGACCATGATAAAGTGTGTTTCCCCGAAGCTCCAGGTAATAAACCACAAGCGTCACCTTAGTTAAAGCAAATAAAAAGGAATAAGCCATATGAAATCAAATAATTTGAAATGCAAGAATTCTCTCTTTCAAAAAAAGACAGGACATTTCAATGAAACAGTCAAATTGTGAGTGTTGCTAAATTTATTTTACATTATTTATCCACATTAAATTGAGGATATAAATAATGAAAGTACATAAAATGTTGAATGCTTGACTGAATTATATAATGTGTTATAAAATTATACACACCTATTGAAGAATTATTGCAGCTGGATGAGAAAAAAAGGCCAACTTACAAAGGTGATGCACTGATAGCACTGTGGAAAAATTTGTGCCAAAACATTTCAATAACAATTCTTTCTTTGTTTTTTATGGAGGGAGGAATTATGGCTGCAATTTCATATTGCTGGTGAAGATTCTCAGCACCCATTATTGACACTTTGTATTGGGAGAAACACAGGTAAGTGAACACGATAATCTGAGGGAAGATGATTATCAATGTGGGTCACTTACCTGGTTTAACAGTTCAGTCCATCCTCTTAGAGCGAGGCAGGATCCAGCCGATAGACTGCCACGAAATACAAGCCACCCATAGTTGCCCAGATGCAGCAGCTGAAAAGGTGAAAAGGCAGAAGTACGAGCCAGGTCAAGGACACAGTCCAGAACAAGGGCAGTTCTGAGATCCAGGAGTCCGTAACCTGGTCAGGAGTTCAAATCAGAGCAGACAGATCCAGGGTTCTAGGAATCCACAGAGCATTCAGGTAGGTTCAGGGTTCTACAAATCCAGCAGAGATTTCAGGCAGACACACTCAGATTAAAACAGGCAGGCAAAGCAGTTGGGAGGCAGAAACATGGCACGACACCAGGAAAACTTCGGAACTTTAAAGTAGCTCTCTCCAGTGAGCCAAAACTGGAACAAGTGCCTCCAGCTTAGTAGACAGGAGCCAGAGCATGATCAGGAAACGACAAGACTATAAAAAAACAACCCTTTCTAACCACTGGCCTCCGATCATGAAAAAAATGAACTAGGGAAAAACGCAAAGAGCACAAACTCAAACACAAACAAACAGGCAATGATCTGGCCCCCATAGCTTGGTTGACCTGGTTATAAAGAACAGGGGGAGCTG
The DNA here is from genome assembly GCF_000732505.1 of Cyprinodon variegatus. Lineage (NCBI taxonomy): Eukaryota > Metazoa > Chordata > Actinopteri > Cyprinodontiformes > Cyprinodontidae > Cyprinodon > Cyprinodon variegatus. Next base: position 95,373 of record NW_015151925.1, read on the forward strand.
GTGGATAAGATAATTGCAAAATAATAAGTGTGGAGGGTTAGGAAGGTGAGTGAAGTGAGCAATTAGGTAATCTATCAGGGGAGTAAACACGACACTGATATTATAAACAGCCCC
>NW_015151925.1:96385-98873 GCF_000732505.1 Cyprinodon variegatus
ATCTATTTATGGTCTGTTTTTTCTTCTTGTGCAAATGCTGCAAAGCTGCCTCTCTGACAGTCAATCTCACACATCTTTGACTCAGCGCCTGTGTCTTACTTAATGCCTTTCCTGTGATAATGCCCCTCTAGAAGTAGTGTTATCATTCTTCTATCTCCTATTAAGTGAGATCACATTGTACGATGTATTTCTAATATGAACTGCTTCACATGAAACACTTACTGTACATACTATTCTCACCAAACTGGGATAACTGTGATAACATTCAGTGTAAACAAATGCCATATGTTGCAACCCATCAAAAATTCCTGCCCCCCTCTCGCACCCCATAAATATTTTTCTAGATCTGCCCCTACCGAGAGTCAATGAGTCGATGCAATCAGTTGTTTTTTCTTAGAAATATTTACCAATCTGACTGTGCTACTTGTATAAATACATTGAATAAAACTTTCTAATTGCAGCTTTTCTTTGTGTGAGTCTCTCCAGGTTGAAATAACTGATAGAAACTAAAATTAATAAAAGACAGGGCTTCCACAAGCCCAAAAAAAAATATTTTGATAAGGGGAAATGGCCTTATTAATTTAAAGTTTCAGAACTATTCGGATTTAATGAACAGTTCATTTAATAATATATACAAATTCTACCACTGAGATTAACAAACAGAAATGTGACCAAACCAATAAAGATAAGTGATGGATGCAAAGAGAGGTTCCCCGTTTCACCATACTTTTTATATTTGCTTTTGAACCCCCCACAGTAGCAAGCTCAGGGCATTAAGTGGAACCAAAAGAATGCAGAATATCTCCATATGCAGAAGACATATCTTATTGATGTGAAACTTCACAACAACTCCTGCTTTACTCTAAATCTGAAGTTGAATCATGTCACTACAAAGCTATTTCACCCCACACCATACACCTGTTGGTGAAATAATGGAATCAATTGATAATTGGATGCCACTACTATTATTAACCATCAGAAGGATCAACATTTTTAAAATGAGTGTTTTGCCTAAAGACTCATCCAGACCTTTTTACAAAACTTAATACAGCACTAAGTGAAAAAGTACCTCCAGACATCATAAATGAAGATCTTAAGAACAGATCGGCAGTTGACAACATGAGAAGGCTTTTGCATCTAATACATCTGAATCAGTCTAAAACAATTTGTGTTGTGGCTTTGTCTCTGGATGCGGAGAAAGCCTTTGCTCGCATGGACTGGAGCTTTCTTAAAGCAGCACTTCTGAAAATTTGGATTTGGACCTATGTACTGTAAATGGGTAAAAATATGATATTCTAAACTAAAAGCAGCAGTTATGGTCATGATGGTCAGTTATCCAATTTTTTTTTATCTCTCCAGAGGGACAAGACAGGGCTGTGTCCTGTCTCCATTACTTTACGCTGGTTGTGGAAACATTAGTAGTAGCGATAAAAATTAACCCATGAATCAAACGAATTTATGCAGGAGGAAAAGAGCACAAGTTGCTTGTGTATGTGGATGAAATTTTAGCTGTTATAGCAGATCCAATCACCTCCATTCTAGCTCTATTAGAGTGTGCTGAATCGTATTCGAAATTCTCAGGATACAAGATCAGTTGGAACAAATCCGATATGCCCATATCTCAGGCATGCATTTCAAGTGATATTAAGCAACTTAACTTTAAGTGGATTCCTTCGGGTATGAAATATTTGGGTATATGTCTCCATATGAATTTAGAGGAAACAATGCTACTAAAAATATAACTGCTTCTTTGAAAAATAATCTTAATAAATGGGCAAAGTTTAAACTCACTTTATAGGAAAAGGTAAATGTAATAAAAATGGTGATAACCCTGCTGTTTAATTATGTGTCCATGGTGGTACCTGTTGACATCCCGTCACAGGTATAAAAAAAAGTATGAGATTTGTGTTAAGGATTTCCTCTTGGATAGAAAGAAACCCAAAATTAGCATTAAGAACATGTGTTGTACAAGGGACAAAGTGGGCATGGCCTTCCCTAATGTAAGACTATATAACCTCGCTTTTGAAATGTCTAGGTTGTTTATATATTTTGAAAAAGTAGAAGCAAAGCTGAGTTGGATGAATATTAGGGAGTGAACCCTTTCAGAGCAATAGTATAAATCTTTCCCCTGACATGATTCTAGAGTTGACTCTGGCGCAGACACAACACGAAACTGGAAGCGGTTTAGATAGTTTATTGAAAAGTTTTGACAGAGAGATCGTTTTTGGATCGGCGAAGATTCTCAGGAAACAGCAGCTTAATCAGGAACTGCACAGAGAGAGAGATCAGTTAGATTCGGGCTAGGGAACTGAGTAAACTAGAAAAGATGCAAACTCCTTACAGGTCGATGGAGAGCCGAGCAGATGGAGGGGAGGTTGGATGAGCCCACAGAGATTGAGTTTGGCTGAGTGTCGGGTTTCGACTTGAGAGCTCCAGAGGGTGGACAGACAGGTGAGCAGCGGAGGATGGATCCAGGAGGACTGAGAAG
>NW_015151925.1:104500-109167 GCF_000732505.1 Cyprinodon variegatus
TACTGTTTTGTAATCATGTGCTATGCTGTGTTAATAAAAGACGGCTGCAGGAGGGGGTTCATTGAAGGAGGAAAGCTTGAAGTTGGGTTGGGCTTCTCCTTCCGCTCCTGCAGTACTGTAGCTGCTAAAACCTCTTTCGTGTGCAGGCTCAATTTCTATTTATTTGCAAAGTTATTCTTCCTGAATCCAACACTGATCATTGTGCTTTAATCCATCCATCTGTATTGGAAGAAAAACAGTGTACTGGGAACAATGACGTGTGAAGGGAATACACACTGTGGATGATTTTTATGCAGATAATAGTTTCTTGAAATATCTACAAATTAGAGACTGTATTACTAAAGATATTTTCACACATAACAATAATCCAATACAGGAATTTATGGGCTCAAGTAAAGTTAAGTATAAAGCATCTATATTTTATTAATTGTTTGATAGCATGCTGTCTGGCAGAAGGACCTTTGCTGCACTTTTAGTGATGAAGAATGGTTGAAAATTATTTTATTAATGGAAATGCATTAAAGAATCAAGAGGGAAATTAAAGCATAATAAGATGGTACATAGGTTTTATTTCACACCATCTAGGCTACATAGAATAGGCCTACAGTACTTGCGGATAAATTACGCTGGAAATAAAAACGGAATCAGAAACTTTTATACATGCGATATGGGAATTTAAATGGATTTCCCCATTCTGGAATTCAGTATTAGAACAAATTGGAAAGGGGACAGGTTTGGGGATACCCATGTCACCAAGACTTTGCTTGTTAGGTCAAACTATGATACCAAAGATGTCAAAGCATCAAAAAAATGTGTTTCAGGTGGGAAGGGTTTTGGCCGTCAGGATAAACCTCAGACTATGGAAATTTTCAATTGTTCTGAATATTCAAAACTGGTTGGAATTAATGTTGGAAATAGTGTCATATGAGCAAACGCTGGCTAGGCTACATAATGACGTAGAAAATTTTAATAAATCATGCAACTATTTCTTATCCTGCAATATTGGGATAAATAAATGCATTTGACAAACTGCTGTTTTGGAAAGTATGGACAAGTGATTATTTCTGTCTTTTGTGGTTGTTACTGCTGATGCTAATTATTTGTGAAACTCTGATTGATTGGATATGCTTTGACCTTGTCTTTATTTTTGTTTGGATTCCAGTTTGTGTGGGTTGTTTTTGTGTTTTTCTTCTCTTCACCACCAGATGGTGCCCTGTTCTCGTTGGGTCTCCTTGCACACCTGCGTCTCGTTGGGTCATTACCAGAGGAGTATTTGAGCAGCGGGCTGTCACTACCTCGACGCCAAAGTGTTTGCCAGTATTGGGAAGCCTTCCTGTATCACTGGATAAGCCTGGACCTTCTACCCCCCCTGGAAGGATTAACTGGGTCACCCTGACAAGGGGAAACCTCCACATGATCTGTTCAAGTCCACTTCTGGAAAACCAACTGACAGTCCGCTCCTTTACTCCTCTGGGTCCAACAGTCTGCCTGTCCACTCTCTAACGAGTTCATTCTTCTCTGGATTTAATCCCACAAACTGGATCCGAGGATTAAACAAGAGCCCCCCAAAACAGTTTCCGGTTCACCAGTCCGCTGAGGTCCAACAGTATTACACAGTAGAATGTCTCTCTCCATCTGTGTTTTGCTAACCCTTAATAAACCAGTTAACTTTTACCCTTGGTCTCTGAGTGGTTCTCTGCATGTAGGTCAGATCTTTGAAGCCCATTATGACAATTTTTGGTTTTGTTTGTGGTTTTAGTTCTGTGGGGCATGAGGAGGGTTGGGGAAGGTTGTATGCACGTATGTTCTAAAAAAATTATAAAAACTTAATTAACAAAAAAATACAGCACTAAGTAATTACTGAGTGGCACTCCCCTTACAGGACCTTTTGAGATTAACAGTGCTGTAAACATTGACTTTCCTCTGTGAGTTGTTCACACTTTAGCAGCCGGAAGACACATATCATAACAAAATTTCTAAAGAGAATGAGAGAATTGTAAGTTATTTAATGTAAACTTGTGTACAGTAGCTTTTTGCTGAATTTTTTTGTAAAAGTCTGTATAGTATCAGTCTATCTTTTGAGTAAACCGTTTTAATTGCTCTGGTTAGGTTATTCAGCCTCTCCATGTTTTATAGCAGTACGCTAAAAAATACATTACTGTAAAGCAACAATAAGAGCACTAGCAGGTCAGCAAATATTGAACTTACAAGTCCAATAATAACATTGCCAGGTCTCCATCAGTGTTGCATCCTAAGCCACTTTTCCAATGCCACTGAAAAGCCTATGGCTTTTGAAAGTCTGTGTAGCGTTTCATACACATTTTCCTGGGAAATTTCCCTCCCTGGGGCTTTACTTTCACCCTACTACAAACCTAGTACTTTTATAGCTTTTCAAGGGCTTCTGAAGGGTGGGGTTGTGTACAGCTGCAGTAATTGGTTCCACCAGTAGTGTCAGAAACCGATGAATACTAGTTCACAAATGTTGATTTGAACTTTTGTACAGTATGTTACATAATAAGTTTTAATAAGTATTTAAGAAAGAAAATGCACTTCAAAAATTCATCAAAGTGGTCAGTTAAAAAAAAACAAAAAAACTTTTAAATTGGTTTTGAAGTAGCAGAATTGGGAGTCTTTAGGCCGATGTAGCTGCTTTGTGAGCTGGTATTTTGAGCGGGATCTTCAGCTAAACTAATTCATAACATCAGCCAGTTAGTCAGGCATTACTAATTGATAATGAATGATTGATATATTTTAATACAATATATACATAATATATTTTTGGGTAGACATTGCACCTCAAAACTTCCTCTGTGTAATCAGTTTCTCAAAATTATGATTGAAATTTTAAATATACTTGCTGAGCGTTTGTTGTACTGGGAATCCCAAGAGAGAGTAGATAAACCCAGCAAAAGGTTTGGTGATGTGCCACTGCCTGATGTCCATCTTTAGTCACTGAAAGTGAATATAAACTCTGAGGTATGTGATAAACAAAAACAACAACAAAAAAAACGCCTTGTCCTGAGAGAGGGGAGGATGAGATTGGCTGATGTATAGTGAGATTCCGTCTGTCAGTTGGGTAGGTGGGTGTTTCCGCTGGTGGGTGTTAACGTACAGCACATCAGAGAGATGGAGAGTGAGGAGAACTCCAGCAGCAAAACAGCATTTCCAAGATGGAAATATCGGTGCTACGTGGAGCTGCGTTCCCCCATCAGATATGGTTTCCCCTGCATCTCCGCACAGCACGATTCACCGCACAAGGGACAGGAAACACGCATGCTCGATAAAAGGCGCATGTACTGTTCTCTCTATGTGTTTTGCTCTTGCGTGAACACAGATAAACAGCCAGCCAAATTATTCAAGAGCCAGGAAGTGAGCAGCTTGCTCCTTTATTATCTTCTTACACATCTAGTCAGCATTTCTGACTGCATTGAATTTGGTGTAAAACTAGAAAAGAAAGATACAAAAAAAATGTCTTAATAAACAGCCATGTAATATCAGTATTAACGTATCAAAGTATCAGCTGCTTAATATTAACTCAACAGGTATTCTCACTGCAGGTTAGAACAGCAGCAAATTAGCAAGTAAACACACACACACTGCTATCACACAGACCATAAAAGATATCAACACATCTTATCGAATCTGTAAACAATAGGGCTCGGGATCCTCGTTGCATTGTGGGACGTGGCGGCCATGTTGCATGCTACACTCTGATAGCATAGCTCTTATACCGTCGCTCCGGTAGCATCGCTCCGAAAGCACAGCTCCGACACAACGTTGTGAGAGAGAAAAAAGATGTTAAAATCCAGAAAAGGATCTGGAATTTACTGGGACACATTAAATAGAGAAGCCAGGGACCCGTATGTTGAAAAAAATCAGCATTATTAATAATTTGGATCCATATGAAGTTCCTAACAATGAGTGGAGCACCGATGAGTGAGCGCCTATACTTCAAAACAGTTCCCAAGCTACAAGTCCTTGAAGTCTCATGTGCAGTTCATGAATGGATGGGTTCAGGAGCTGCAGATCATAAAGCCAGCAAACAGTGGGAACACAGTAATCCGTACGAAGGTAAACTGTGCTTAGACGGGCTCTGGAACCTGCTAGTTTAGTAATTGCTAACCCCTAGTGCTAACAACCAATCACGCATGTAATGTACTTTTAACTACCTGCTATGTGTTTCAAAGGTGTAGTTAGTAACATTAACTGTTAGTAACATTAACCCTCATTAGTAACATTAACATTAACCCTGGGTTTACCTTACCAGAATGAAAATGCAGGGAACACACTCTCAAAGACATCGGGATACTGTGGAAAGTTACGTTCCGTCGTCTTACAGCCGCGATCCAAGCTAGCCGATGACTATTTATCTCTGACACTTGGTCTCCGTGGTTGTGCCTCCAGGCAGGAAAGCGGTGGAAAGTTAACCCATTTTCTATGTTTTTCCCATGGTGATCATGTATTGCGCTATTACAGCCCACAATACAGCAACGGTTTACCATGGTTGAAATCAAGTTAAGGTGAAATTAATCAAATTAAAACATGGCTGAGAGGGAGTACAGTATGCTGTAGTCATGGGCAGTAGTATGAGCAGCCCTATGAGTAACACTTACAACCATTGCTTTCTGAGATTAGCTGCATTGTTGCGGCCATGAGACGATGCATAC
>NW_015151925.1:113502-115432 GCF_000732505.1 Cyprinodon variegatus
TATATATATATATATATATATAGATATATATATATCTATATATATATATATCTATATATATATATATATATATCTGCAGGTACTTGTCTTTGTCGTCCACTCTATTCAGCTGGCTTTTGAAACACACAGCGAGAAGGTGGGGCCCAGGTGTTCAGGGTTACGGGGGCGAGAAATGCAAAAGTAACGCAATAGTTACTTTTACTAGTAACTAGTTACTTTTATTGTGGAGTAACTCTGTTGTCGGAAAATGTTTATGTCTCTTCTATTATACATTAATTTATCCTATTTACTCACTATAAAAGTTTTCACTCAGTCTGTTTCTCTCTCAAGGCCACACAATTCTCTGCAGGATGGTGTTTGTAGAACAGACATTGCTTCTTCCCATAACAAATCCTATTCCTTCTCAAGGTTTATTCATAACATGTTACTGTTTAACCAGGTTGTAATCAAAGTTCTGTTGGATTATGTGCCTTACAACCTGCTAGTTGTAATCAAAAGAGCACAAAAGCGTTGTACTTCCTGCGAAGGATGAGGAGAGCCCACCATCCCCCACCCATATTCACCACCTTCTACAGAAGCACCATAGAGAGCGTTCTGACCAGCTGTCTCACTGTGTGGTGTGGAGGCTGGAGTGCAGCACACTGGAAGAAAGTGTGGAGAGTAGTGCATAAAAGACATCTCAGTGCTTCATGTCCTGAGCCCGTAACATCATCAATGACCCCTCACACCCCAAACATGGACCGTTCTCCCTGCTGCCCTCTGGGCAGAGACTTTAAATCATCAGATGCAGGTCCTGCAGATTCCAAAACAGCTTCTTCTCCACTGCCATTAGACAGCTGAATGTTGAAAAATCTGTAAATCATGTGACAGACTCTGCATCAAACTGACCATGTCAATGCATTTTTTTTTTTTGCACCATGTTTTTATCTCACAAAATGTTTACATTTGATCACTGCTGAACTTTATGAAATGGGAATGTCATGAGAGCTGCACTAAACGAAATGTTGTTTTTTTATACACTTTGTTTAAGTCCAAGGCTTAGTCCTTCACATTTAAAAAAAAAAGTATTACAATTGAGTGATGATCTGATGTCCTTTGATTTAATTTCCTTGATATAAATATTTGCTTGTGATTATAAAGTCAATATATTTATTCCTTGTATATGTGGTCAAACTTAAATACATAACATTTCTAAATAAGTTCTATTTGGGCTGTAGATATGATATTCACCTGGTTATTGTAATAAAAGAAAAATAAAGTGTTTAACTTTAGTATGGAAGCGTACTGCATTCACCAAAGAAAAAAAATCTGACAGCTCTTTTCTCACAATTAGGAGATATTATCTCCTAATTATGAGATCCTGATCTCAAAATTATGAGATCTTATGTCATAATTACGAGATAAGATGTCATAATTATGTGATAATATGTCATATTTAGGAGATCTGGAAGGACAGTCAATGTTGATCTCCGAAATGTGAACAATGAGTGGGTTGTTAGATTTAATCTGCTTTTATTTCCTTTTAGGTATCCAGCACTGGGAAATACCAAGTTTCCTTAATGTGGACTGAAATAATTTCAATTTGTCAGCATTATAAAGTAAGTCCTTAGAATTTTTTTAGGTGAAACAGCCCACTCTGACTTCGCTCTTTTCCCGCAGGAGCAATTAAGATGACACAGCATATGTCATCTCAAGGCACTTTACAGTTCAACCAGATCATACAGTAAAATTGATACAAAGTTTTCTATCTAAGGAAACCAGTTGATTGCATTGACTCATTGATTCAAATACAATCCCTCACACTAAGCATGCTTGTAGCGACAGTGGAGAGGAAAACACCCTTTTAACAGGAAGAAACCTCCAGCAGAACCAGGCTCAGTGTGAGCGGCCATCTGCCGAGGCCGACTGGGGTTCAAGGAGACAGAAGCAG
>NW_015151925.1:117487-134509 GCF_000732505.1 Cyprinodon variegatus
GCAGGCTGCAGCGGGATGTACTTGGAAAATTGTACCATAAAACCACATAGCGTTAATCTCACGTTAAAAAAAATTATCGCCATTAAAATGGCCTCGCGTTAACGCGATAATAACGCGATAATTTTGACAGCACTAATATATATATATATATATATTTTCTCCCCTCGTGGGGTCGTATGTGTCATCCTCATGCTTGGGTCCTCTACCAGAGGCCTGGGAGTTTGAGGGTTCTATGGACTGTATGCTGTCTGTTCATTACTTATTTTCTTTGAAAACTTTAATTCTAAATTGTCTTTTTCTGAGACTCTTTCAGATCCTTTAAAGTTAGCTGCCCACAGTAATTCAGTCTTCCAACAGCATTCAGTCTGTTTTTCCTGGTTGAGATTGGGTCATTGCTGATCAAACAACTAATTTTCAAAATTCTCGTGGGTGGGTAATTGGGGTAAGTTATTTTCATAAAAAAAAAATTACTTTTTTTTACAGTGTCTGGTTTCACAGTGTCTGGTTTAAGGCGGTTTCCTCGTTGTCTAATTTAGACAGTTTAAACAATTAATTAAATAAATTAAGACAATTTCTTTGAGATAGATAAATAGGGTCATATCATTATTGGAAAAAATGTCTTACTCAGACTGGTGTCTATCTGTAGTGTATGATTTATCATGTATGGTTCTATAATGCCAATGCATTGATGAGTCGTCATTACTGTAGACTAGCTTCAAACAACACGACGAACACTTCACCTGAAATAAAAACATATATGTCCAATAACACAGAGTAAGAACTAATAATGAAATTGCCATCAGTTAGTGTGCAAACACACCATATTAAATTGTTTTGAGCAGTAATTTCAAAGTACTCCCAAATGGGAGAGGTCTCTCTTTGTTTTGCTGGCTCCATTCTTCTCTCAGATAATTCTGTTATGATACTCTCAGATGCCATCTCTGCTGATGCTCGACAAAACTTCCTAGAAAAACAACAGAGCCGCACGTTTCATTGCACTTTTATTTTGAAATTCGACACGCGATATGAAGCAGTGACGTGATAACTGTAATGTGAGGCAATCCAAAGTTACCAGTTACATGGTTTTCCTCGCAAGATGCACCAAGCATCAAAGCAGGGCTTTATTAGACACGCCCCCTTTTTACTTGGCACACACTTCAGAACATGGCTTGATTCTTCTTGCTACTACACATTATTGATGGGACATCAATAATGTGTAGTAGCAAGAAGAAAAGCTGACAATTTTCTGATGGCTGACATGAGTTTTTAGGATGTTTGAGTTCATGAAAGGCATTCCCTGTGAGTATACTATACATTTGCGATTCTAATAAATAAGATTTGTTTAAAAGCAATTTCATGAGGTTAAAAGGGAGCTATTTGTAAGCAAGCTCCTGTGATTCCTTGCATTTGCATTTGCATTAACATTTAAAAAGTGCTGTATTTCTGACAATTTCCACTCCTGCCTACTGTATTGTTACATTACAGTTTCACACCTGTCATATAAAGAATAGTCTAAACCCATCCTGGGGTCAGTGTCTTATTTAGTGGAAGTGTTTAAGTATGTTTTTCTAAATAGTAGAACTGGGAGGCCAGTATAGTTAGCTAACACAAGCAGGTACCACAAAATAATTAAGGCAGCAGAAGTACCATGTACTAGAAAGAAGTAGTTGCTGGCTGTTGTAATAAGTCGTATTTTTTGTGCCACCAACTTTAGCACACAGTTGTCAGCAAACAGAAATTGGTGTACATTCTAGTTTAATACATGCTTACTCAATACGTGTCTGGCAGATGCCGAACTCTAAACGAACTCTCCAAGTTAAAGTCATTAAAAATAATTGGTTTCAAATCACAGTGGTGTGTCAGATGTGTCCTCTCTGAAATGATTTAATAACATCAGCTTTGACCTCGGCTGTCACTGCACTCGGGCTTCGATGAACTGTATTTAAAAACCCACCAGCCACCAGCCTTCAATGAAAATAGACTGAAGTGCAATTTCAGCCTGGAAGATTCTAATTAGCCTCACCTGGACCACCTGCTGATGTGCCACGCACAACTCTCCAGCCAATCGACGTTAGGACCATACCCCCTCTGCAGTTAATTCTCGTCCAAGATCTTCAGCATAAGCTCTACAGACAGTGTTTCTCCTGCATACCAGATTAACTTTGACCTAGGGCTGGGCAATATGATAAAAATCTAATATCACAATACATTTTGGCTATAATTGCGATACACAATATATATCATCGATGTTTAAATAACCTTCAAAAACAGTAGAGTACATAAAACAAAAATACATTCAAACTTTTGGTTGCAAATTTAAAGGCACACAGCAGACTTTGTGAGCTAAAGTGTTGACGCATATGAGTTATTTTAAAATAATTCCTCAGACCAATATACAGCGCTTGACATAATCAATGCTACGAGCGTGGCTCCTCCTGTGAAATACCGACTATGTATGTTGGAAGAAGACAAACCATCGTTGACCAGGTCATGTGACCTGGAAGAAGCTATTGCTTTACGGCCACGGGCTCTTATATAGTTGTGGAGATAAAGCTTTTACTCTATTATTTTTCTGCCTGCTCGACTGCTGGTCATGGCTGAGGCAAGGAAAGAGTTAAAACCTTCTGAGAAGGCTAGACATAGAAAACATGGCAGGGATTGTGCCGAAGCAAAAACAAGAGTCGAACTTGGAAAGGAGTTTGTTCATTGGAGCAGGCTGAAAGACGAAACCGGATGTAGAACTGATTCTCTTTTTTCTTGATTATTACACTATACTCCAAGTATAAAGTCATGTATCTTTGTTATAATGTTTGTGTTTAGTAGAAGCAAAATATGGGCAAAGAAAGCTTGCAGGCTACATACAAAAGCTTCTAGGGACACTAGACATGACAGTTACAGGTCTAGCGCCCCTAATGGCCAAAGGTTACTCAGTGTGCCTTTAAAACATTTTAATTTAACAAGCTCAAAGCTTAAAACATAATACTGCCACAAGTTAAACCTCTGGGATATTAATTTGGTCAGGTAAGTAGCAGAGGGGGTTGGTAATCAGTTTCAGCTGCTTTGGTGTTAATGAAATTAACAACAGGTGCACTAGAGGGGCGACAACGAGACGACCATCAAAACAGGAATGGTTTTACAGGTGGAGGCCACTGATATTTTTACCCTCTGACTCTTTTTCACCAGTTTTGCATTTGGCTAGGGTCACTGTCACTACTGTTAGCATGAGGCACTACCTGGACCCTACAGTTGTTGCACAGGCAGTCCAACTCCTCTAGGATGGCACATTAATATGTGCCATTGCCAGAAGGTTTGCTGTGTCTCCCAGCACAATCTCAAGAGCATGGTGGAGATTTCAGGAGACAGGCAGTTTCTCCAGGAGAGCAGGACAGGGCCGTAGAAGGTCTGCAACCCATCAGCAAGACCAGTATCTGCTCCTTTGTGCAAGGAGGAGCAGGGGGAGCACTGCCAGAGCCCTACAAAATTACCTCCAGCAGACCACTGGTGTGAATGTCTCTGACCAAACAATTACAAACAGACTTCACGATGGTGGCCTGAGGGCCCAACGTCCTCTAGTGGGCCCTGTGCTCACTATCCGGCACTGTGGTGCTCGACTGGCATTTGCCACAGAACACCGGAATTGGCAAGTCCGCCACTAGCGCCCTGTGCTTTTCACAGATGAGAGCAGGTTCACCCAGAGCACCTGTGACAGACATGAAAGGGTATGGAGAAGCCATGGAGAATGTTATGCTGCCTGTAAGATCGTTCAGCATGACCGGTTTGGTGGTGGGTCAGTGATGGTCTGGGGAGGCATATCCATGGAGAGACGCACACACCCATACAGGCTAGACAACGGCACCCTGACTGCCATTAGGTATCGGGATGAAATCCTTGCACCCATTGTCAGACCCTATGGTGGTGCAGTGTGTCCTGGGTTTCTCCTGGTGCCTGACAATGCCCGGCCTCATGTGGCAAGAGTATGCAGGCAGTTCCTGGAAGATGAAGGAATTGATACCATTGATTGCCCTCCATGCTCGCCTGACCTCAATCCAGTAGAACACCTCTGGGACATTATGTTTCAATCTGTCCGACACCGCCAGGTTGCACCTCAGACTGTCCAGGAGCTCAGTGATGCCCTGGTCCAGATCTGGAAGGAAATACCCCAGGATGCCATTTGTCGTCTCATTCGGAGCATGTCCCGACTTTGTCAGGCATGCATACACACACCTGGGGGCCATACAAGTTACTGAATACCATTTTGAGTTGCTGCAATGAAACTTCAGCAAAATGGACTAGCCTGCTGCATAATGTTTTCACTGTAATTTTTGGGATGTGTTTGAATTCAGCCCTCTGTAGGCTGATAATTTTTATTTCCATCAAATGATGTGGCATCCTTTTGTTCACACATAATCCAGTCCATATCAGTATGTGTTTTCAAAGTGTTCCTTTAATTTTGCTGGCAATGTAACATAATGTTAATGAAAACATCCCTGTGATAAAAGAGAAAACTGAAGCTTTTAAGGAAATGGCCACTTATCAATTGTTAGTTGATTGATAAGATCAATAAATTATAAAGTAATTCATGAACAGATAACTACATGGCTTTCAAATCTCTAATAGGAACAGAATACAGCATTAGCACTTGTCACATTGGGTTGGTTCTTTTTTTTACTGTCAAAACGGACAGCTTCAAATATTAATAATTTTCTTTGTTTATTGTTAATATATAAGATTACTTTTCATCCTGGAATGTCAAAAACTAAAGATGTGCTGAGCCTCCCCTCCTATTTTAAAACCTACCCTTTCTGCAGTTGATATCTAGAGGGATGTTAAAGTCCTCAGTTCCAAGAGACTTAGAAATTATGCAGTTCAATCTTAAAGGCTTTTTTTCCCCCAGATGTGGATGTTGCTGCTTTTCCAACTGTTAAAATATGTTCTTGAACACTTTTATAAATATCTGCTTTATTGACATTGTTCCATCCAAAATTATATTTTCAGATTTATATCTTATATATTATATCTATAATTCATGTAATTGGAAGGAAAATGAATTTCTTTTTACTAAAAAAAGTTTACACTTCTTTTTAAATTGTTAAATCTAAGGTGCAAGTCTTGTGTCTTTTTTATTGTTTTACCACTGCCACACCCACATTTACTGAAAAAAGACTATGAGGACATTTCTTATTTGTTATAGTGGGTGCAGCTGTACAATCGGATTCCGGCTGTGTCTTCACTTTCATTTTTTTTTACAAAATGACCATGATAAAGCGTGTTTCCCCAAAGCTTTTAGAAGAGTACAATGATCAAAGAAATAAACTTGTCTTTTACAACTGTGGAAAATCTAGGTAATAAACCACACAATGTCACCTTACTTAAAGAGGTAGCACAGGATCTTATTATCATAAAAAGTAATAAGCCATATGGGAGCCCAGGTGCAATGTTTTATATTGTTTAAACACAGTATTTCATTGTTTATATTTTAACTCTTCACTAGTATGTTATGCTTATACATTTTTCTAAGGTCCACATTTGTGTGACAATTTATTTCTATAATCTTTTGTTTGCTGTAAACACCAGAATTTCTCCATTGTGGAAAAAATAAAGGGATTTTCTATTCTATTCTATTGTATTCTTTTCTATTTTATTCTATTCGATCTAAAATCACACCAAGATTTTTTACTGTATTATCTGAAATCAGTTTAATCCCATCCAAATGAAGTGACTGACTAATCAGCTTCTTTTTCAAAGACTCTGGTCCAAATTATATAAATTCTGTTTTGTCGGCATTCAGAAGCAGAAAGTTAAGAGTAATCCAGGTTTTTACGTTTTCAAGACGTGCCTGTAATCTATGTAATTCACTTTTCTCTTGATAAAAGAGACAACTGAAGCTTTCAAGGAAAAAGCCACTTATCAATTGTTAGTCGACTGATAAGATCACTCCATTATAGAGTAATTCATGAACCGATAACTACATGGCTCTCAAATCTCTAATAGGAACAGAATAATCTATGTGATGGGTTAGCTTCATCTGGATTTATAGACAGAGATAGCTGGGTATCATTAGCATGACAGTGGAAGTTAATCCTATGCTGTCTAATAACTCTACCGATTGGGAGCATATATATAGTAAAGATATTTGGTCATAGCACTGATCCCTGTCATTTGTCATTAACGTGAACAAACTGAAATCGATCAGATAGATAAGATTTAAACCAGTCTAGTGCTTTTTCTTTAATTCATACAAAATATTCAATACTTTCTAAAATAATATTATGATCAACTGTATCAAATGCAGCACTGAGATCTAACAGCAAAAGTACTGATACAAGTCCCTAATCTGAGGCAATGAGAATATCATTAGCGACTTTCACCAGAACTGTTTCAGTGTTATGATGAGCTCTAAAGCCAAATGGAAACTTTTCAAAAAAGTTAATTATGGTGTAAGTGGTCTCACACTACTTTGGCAACTACTTTCTCAAGAATTTTAGATAAGAAGGGAAGATTGGATATAGGTCTATAATTGACCATGTCGTCTGGGTCAAGAGACTTTCTTAAGTAAAGTTTTAATTAAAGCAACCTGAAAAGATTTTGGTACATATCCTTGTAACAGGGAGCGATTAATTACATCTGATATGGTGGACAAGATCAAAGGGAATACTTCCTTAAATAACCTGGTTGGTGTAAGCTTTATTCAATGATGATTATAAAGTTAATGTGTGTGCATATAAAACATTGAGGAAATGAGATGCTTCACTTGTTTACTGCAAACTGTCATGAAACGGTGGTAGAAAATTACTGATGTTTGTGCAAGGCTAAATCACAGTTATCAGAAGAGCATTCTGTTCTGTGACTCAATCAGAGGAGCATTCAGTTCTGTGACTGGATCAACTTCGTTATCAGAAGAACACTCTGTTTTGTAACTTACCCCATGTGTTATGAACTGCTAATAAAAAGGCTCTGCAGAGGAAGTCCGTTAGAGAGTTGGGTGTAGCTCTCTGCTTCTGCAGAAGCTGTTAAAAATCTCTTTTCTGTGTGGACTCAGTTCCTCTTTTACGAACCTACATTTTTTAATTTAACAGTTGGAGCATGCAAGTGAAGACTTAGATGAAGACAATAGTTTTGCTAACTCTGAAAGTTCACCAGGATCAAGGCAGTTTAAACCTGGTTCAAATTATTTGGCTACCTCAGATGCTGCCTCATTTTTCCAGGGATAAACCAACCATAATCAGAGGAGTGCTAACGATCTTATAATTAATAAGATCAATCTTATTTATAGAGAATTCTTCTGTTCTCACTCTTGAAGGAGGCGGTCGCATTTTCCTGCTGCTCCTGTACCTCCCTGCCTGTCCCTGCTTTGCTGTGTCTTGTCTTTTCTGAGCTCTCTCTTCATACCACCCTAACTAAAAAAAAAAATGGAACTGGTCAGGTGATTTCTCAATGCAATTAATCAAATTTATTAGACTGGAAGACAAGGAAAAGTGGACCCTGTCCTGCTTGGACATACTTTGTGGGATACACCATGGACTCCTGGAAGGCGTGCAGGATGGTGTTTCACAACGTTGTCACTGGAGGATGTCGAAGATGCATGGATTTTTGGTTTTATGATACTCTGATTTCTCCTGTTTGGATTTGGAGGATACCTGATGTATCTACAATTACAGAGGATGTTGGTGGCAATTTGGGCAATGATCAGTCTGCCTGTAGCTGTTAAAGTAATCTTGAACGTTATTAAAAAGTGGTCAGAGAGGACAGGGTTGTGAGGAAATATAGTTATTTCTTCACATTGTACGCCATTTGTCTGCACAAGGTCCAAAGTATGAAAATGAGAATGTGTGGGACCATTCACATTTTGAACAAAGCCAATAGAAACTAAGATAGCATTAAAGGCTGCACTTAAGCTATCACCTTCAATGTCAGCATAGATATTAAAATCCATGCTGATACTTACAGTTGGTCAACAATAAAGTCTATCCAAGCATTCAAGTTTTATGTTCCTCTGTGCATCGTCCTGGCTCTTAAAATTCTATACAAATGCCTCCCACTAATGAGAATTCCTTGAAACATCAAACTTCTCAGAAAGTCTTTGTAGGTCATTGCCAGCCTAAAGTACACCTCAATCAGGCTATCTCTATCAATCAAATTTTGTTCCTTTGAGAAGGTATGCTGTGTGTAGGAAGATTATGCTTTAGTATTTTGTGCACACGTTATGGTTTGTGCCAACAAATGAGTATTTCTTGGGAACAAATTTGTATTTTGTGGGAACAACTTAATATTTCGTGGTAACAAATTGGTTAAAAAAAAAAAAAGAACTTAAAATTTCTGGCACATTTATTTAAAAAATATAATGAAATATCAAATGGTCATAAGTATTTGCACCCTTTGCTGTGGCAATCATATTATTACTAACATTCTGTCCACTTCTTTGGATATTCCTTGAGATGGTTTACTTTTTCATTGGAGTCTAGCTGTGTGTATTTAAATTGGACTTGATTAGGAAAGGCACAAACCTGTCTATGTTTGACCTCACAACTCACACTGCATGTCCGAGCAAATGAGTCATGAGGTTTTGAAGGAGCTCAGAGACAGATTTTGACAAGGCACAGATCTGTACAAGGATACAAATTAATTTCTGCAGCACACAAGGTTCATAAGAACACAGTGGTCTCCAATATTGTTTGGGAGGACCACAACAATACCTAGACCTGATGATTAAGCTAAGCTGATCAATTGTGTTAGTAGAGCCTTGGTGAGAGAGGTGAAAACGAACCCAAAGTTCACTGTGGCTAAACTCCAGAGGTGCAGTAGCAAGATTGGTAAAAGTTCCACAAAGCCAACCATTACTGCAGCCCTCCATCAGTCGCTGCTTCTGGTAGATTGGCCAGATGGAAGCCTCTCCACAATGCAAGAGATATGAAAGCCTGCATAGAGTTTGCAAAAAAAAAGCACATGAAATACCCCCATAATTAGAAATATGATTCTCTCGTCTGGGGAGATGAATATTGAACTTTTTGGCATTCATTCTAAGCTGTATGTGTGGAGAATGCCAGGCAATACTCATGACTTGCCCAATACAATTCCCACTCCGAAACATGGATGTGAAAGCATCATGATATGGGTGTTTTTTTTTGTTTTTTTTTTTTTGTTTTTTTGAGGGACATGACAAGTGGTTGCTATTGAAGGTAAGGTGAATATGGCCAATTACATATATTTCCTGGAACAAAAACCTTATCTAGAGTGCTCAGGACTTCAGATTGGGCAAAAGGTTCACCTTACAACTAGACAATGATCCTAAGCACTCAGCTAAAATAACAAAAGAGTGGCTTCAGAACAACGCCAGTGTTGCCAACTCCTCAGAAAGGAAAGTAGCTATTGGCTGTGCTATAAGTCGCTAGAAGTCGCTGAATGACGTCATTGCCTAATTTGCATAATATATATATATTTTTTCAACTTTTTTTTTTATTTAACTTTTTCTTTTTTCCCTTGTGGTCCACTAAGGACCNGACTTTGAGATCCTTGTGGCACCTTTCATTATCTGGGTAAAATCAAACTTTGTCATTAGGGTCTTAAGTTTTTTCCTTTTGCTAGAATTAAGCCAGTCAATATTAAAATCACCCAGTATGATAACTTCTGACTTATGGGCAACCATTTTCAACAATTTATCTAGTTCACCATAAAACATTTCATTGCAGGAAGGGGGATTATATAAAACCACAATTAAAAAGTGCATGCTTGATGACAGTGATACTTCAACACAAATATGTTGTATGTATTTATGTATTTAACAGCTCCAGGGTTAGGGAGACTGATCTGGATCTGGTACACCACTGATCAGGAGATGAGCAGAGCTGCAGAGAGGGGGGGAACCTTGTGGATCCGGAGGCTGTTGGCAAGCCGAGGGCTGAGGGCTAGCAGAGCTGAGTGCAGACAGGAGGTGAACTGAGAGCTAGGCTGAGACTGTCTGAGTGTTGGTGGGCAGGTTTCTGGTTGGGAACCCTGTACAGGCAGGAGGAGAGTTGAGAGCTAGGCAGAGGCAGTCTGAGTGCTGGCGGGCAGGTTTCTGGTTGGGAACCCTGTGCAGGCAGGAGGAGAGTTGAGAGGTGGGCAGAGGCAGTCTAAGTGCAGGTTGGCTGATTACTGATAAGCTCTCTTTCTCTCCTGAGAGCTGGGTTGAGACGGTCTGAGTGCAGGCTTGCTGACTCCAGGTTTGGTTAACTCTCTCTTTCTCTCTTGAGAGCTTGGTCTGAGGCAGAGGCAGTCTTAGTGCGGGTTGGCTGATTCCTGATAAGCTCTCTCTCTCTCCTGAGAGCTGGGTTGAGATGGTCTGAGTGCAGGCTTGCTGACTCCAGGTTTGGTTCACTCTCTCTCTCTCTTTTGAGAGCTTGGTCTGAGGCAGAGGCAGGGCTTACTGTATGATTGCAGGCTGATCACGGACAGAGTCTCTCTCCAAGTTATCTTCTGAGGGCGGGCAGGCAGATGCTGACAGGAGAAGCCCTCCAGATTTAAACAGAGAGCAGGCAGACTGGTCACCGGCAGAGAAACTCTCCAGAGTTTCAGGTTAACAGGCAGGTTCAACCGTTCAACTGCCGGGACATACTTTGTGGGATACACCACGGACTCCTGGAAGGCGTGGAGGATGGTGTGTTTCACAACGTTGTCTTTGGAGCATGTCAAAGTTGCATGGATTTATGGTTTTATGATACTCTGATTTCTCCTGTTTGGATTTGGAGGATACCTGATGTATCTACAATTACAGAGGATGTTGGCGGCAATTTGAGCACTGATCATTCTGCCTGTAGCTGTTGACACTCTCAAAAAGGCAGTGAAAGAGCAAGATTGGGAGCTGACCTGCACTCAAGGCTGAAGGAAATTCCTGTGCAGCCTGCTCTCAAAACAATAAGTGTTATTCTGGATTCTGCCTCTCCCCCTTATCAAATATCCCCTGGATGTTATGGCAAAAGGGCACAGAAGAACTGCCCCCCCCTCCCCTGCCCACGAAACATCTGTGGATGTACCCAGTGACTGTTGATAAACTTCCATCTTTTAAAGGACATTGCTTGTGGTCAGCGTTCATGGACATATTGGAAGGATTCATTATACACACACAATAAATTTCTCAAATGTCAGATTGACTTCATGTGACTACGCCTCCGATGTGACCCTCTGCTGAAATGTCTGTCTTGTGTTACAATTCTTTTCTTGTGCAGAGGTTTTTTGATATCTCAAACTGTAGCCTGTCAAGGATAAAATGTGAAATATGCCTTTTTTCCCCTCTCTTCCCCAAAGTGGCTCCTATCTTTCCACAGAGATAAAGGCAGTGCTATAGGTAACCGCCTAGCACCTGGGCAGCCAGGTAAACCGGTGGGAACCTGGCAAGCCATAAGCATGTGCCGTTCTGCCAAATGGCAGTGTTCTGTGACATGCATGGCCTCAGTAAATCAGTTCCCCCCTCTCAGCCGCCCCCACCCGAATGTATGTGATGTATTGTGATGAACGGTTGTACAGAAACTGAAATTTCGCTTGCAATGTAAATTTGAGTTGAAGAAGTTTGATTGATTGATTGATTGATTGATTGATCGATTGAATCTAATAAAAGCATTATTGCTAAAAGCAGGTGGAATGGACGGTTCAACACAGCTACAGCTCTGGGTAAGTTTAGCAACTGTATTGAAAAGATATCTAGGATTATTCTTATTCTCCTCTATTAATGAGGAGAAATATGATGGTCTTGCTTTACGAAGGGTCCTTTTGTACAGCAGAAAACAATTTTTCTCTCCAGTTTCCTATCTTTTTGCTTCAGAGTGCACAGCTCTGCATTAAACCAGGGAGCCAGCTTTCTATTTTTAAAGTTTTTCTTTTTGAAAGGGGCTGCATTGTCTAAGGCAGTACGAAGAGAACTACCAACCTCATCAACAAAATCATCAACCTGTGAAAGGAATAAACTAATCTTTTGCCTTCAGCAGCACTGCTCAGTGACACAGAGGAGAGAGAAAGTGAGACAGATTCTTTGAAATTTATAACTGCACTATCTTATCGTGATCTGCTAAAGGGAAACCTTCTTTTGGGGGGGGAGAACTCTGTTAAAGTAATCCTGAAGGTTATTAAAAAGTGGTCAGAGAGGACAGGGTTCTGAGGAAATATTGTTATTTCTTCACATTGTACGCCATTTGTCAGCACAAGGTCCAAAGTACGAAAATGAGAATGTGTGGGACCATTCACATTTTGAACGAAGCCAATAGAATCTAAGATAGCATCAAAGGCTGCACTTAAGCTATCACCTTCAATGTCAGCATGGATGTTAAAATCCATGCTGATACTTGCAGTTGGTCAACAATAAAGTCTATCCCAGCATTCAAGTTTTACGTTCCTCTGTGAAGCGACCTGGCTCTTAAACTTCTATACAAATGCCTCCCGCTAATGAGAATTCCTTGAAATGTCAAACTTCTCAGAAAGTCTTTGTAGTTCATCCCCAGCCTATAGTAAGCCTCAATCAGGCTATCTCTATCAATCAAATTTTTATATTGTGGGACAAACTAGTATTTTGTGGCCACAAATTAATATTCTGTGGTAACAAATTTGCATTTTTTGGGACCAATTAATATTTCGTGGTAATAAACTAGTATTTAGTTGGAACAAATTTCTATTTTGTGGGGAAAAAAATGATCATTTCAGGGGAACAAATTAGTATTTCGTTGGAACAAAGTAGTACTGTATCTCTTTTTTTTCCCATGTCAGTTTTGGGGCTCCATACTTACTGCCACCATATTTGCTATTTTGTTTCCCTTAATACCCATCCAAGAAACTGATAATATTAGCCTAAGAAATGCTGAGCAATGAATGCTGTATTTGTGTTCGAATGTCTTTTCTCATTTCCAAATGACTTTGCTGGAATCTTAAAATGAATACGGAAAGTATTCAAACCCCTGTAAATGTTTCACTTTTTATTGCAATGCACTGATAATATAATGCTAAAGATGCCAATATAAAAAAAGAATTAGTATTATTTCTCATTAATGTGCACTCAGTATCCCATTTTAGTTGAAGAAGAATAAAGAACTTGATTTTTTTTTGGCACATTTATTTAAAACATATACTGAAATATCAAATGGTCAAGTATTTGCACCCTTTGCTGTAGCAATCATATTATTACTAACATTCTGTCCACTTCTTTGGATATTCCTTGAAATGGTTTACTTTTTCATTGGAGTCTAGCTGTGTGTATTTAAATTGGACTTGATTAGGAAAGGCACAAACCTGTCTATGTTTGACCTCACAACTCACACTGCATGTCCGAGCAAATGAGTCATGAGGTTTTGAAGGAGCTCAGAGACAGATTTGAGACGAGGCACAGATCTGTACAAGGATACAAATTAATTTCTGCAGCACACAAGGTTCATAAGAACACAGTGGTCTCCAATATTGTTTGGGAGGACCACAAAAATACCTAGACCTTATGATTAAGCTAAACTGATCAATTGTGTTAGTAGAGCCTTGGTGAGAGAGGTGAAAACGAACCCAAAGTTCACTGTGGCTAAACTCCAGAGATGCAGTAGCAAGATGGGTAAAAGTTCCACAAAGTCAACCATTACTGCAGCCCTCCATCAGTCGCTGCTTCTGGCAGAGTGGCCAGATGGAAGCCTCTCCCCAGTGCAAGAAATATGAAAGCCTGCATAGAGTTTGCCAAAATAAAAAAAATTAAAAAAACATGAAATACCCCCACAATTAGAAATATGATTCTCTCGTCTGGGGAAATGAATATTGAACTTTTTGGCATTATTTCTAAGCTGTCTGTGTGGAGAATGTCAGGCACTGCCCAATGCAATTCTCACTCTGAAACATGGATGTGAAAGCATCATGATATGGGTGTTTTTTTTTTGAGAGACATGACAAGTGGTTGCCATTGAAGGTAAGGTGAATATAGCCAAATACATAGATTTCCTGGAAGAAAACCTCCTCCAGAGTGCTCAGGACCTCAGATTTGGCAAAAGGTTCACCTTACAACTAGACAATGATCCTAAGCACTCAGCTAAAATAACAAAAGAGTGGCTTCAGAAGAACGCTATGACCATTCTTAACTGGCCCAGCCAGAACCCTGACATATTTAAAAGAGCAGCTTTGGAAAAAACTGAAAATGGCTGTCTACCAATGGTCACCATCTAACCTCAAAGAACTGAAGAGTGTCTACAGGGAAGAATGGCAGTGGATCCCCAAATGCTGATTTAAAAACTTGCATCATTCTCAGAAGAATCATGGCTGTACTAGCTCAAAAGGGCACTTACTGAGCAAAGAGTGTGAATGCTTATGACCATGTGGTTTCAGTATTTTTATTTAATAGATATACAAACATGTCTACATTTCAGGGGTTTTTTTTCAGTTCAGATGGGATGCTGAGTGTACATTCATGAGAATTAATATGAAATGTTTGTTGTTTTTTTGCAAATGGCTGCAGTGAAACAGATTGAAAAATTGAAAGGGGTTTGAATACTACTTTCAATTATACTTTGAATCTAAATCGTATTACTTTTTTTGTCATGAAACTTAAGCCAGTCATCATGATGATGATAACTGGCTTAAGTACTAATTTCATTATCCTGCCTAACTCTGTTACATTAGCGTTTCTGATTTCCTGTTCTACCTCTCAACCTCTTAGCCTTCCTTTTCGCGTCTGATTAGTTTTAATTTGCCTGCTTTTAGTAATCAGGCAAGATTATTCTTAAGTCAGTAGTTAGAGTAATTCAGCGTTATCTTAGTATTTCTTAGACTTAGAAAGAGTTTTTTTTCATTTGGTACACACAGAGTGTATACAAAAAGAGCTTGGGACGCACAGTGCTGGGATGAAATGTCTTTAATGGAGGGAAAAGCAGCCCCAATGATCTTCTCTGCAGTTCTAACTACCCTCCTCACCTTCTTCCAGTCTAAAGCGCTGCAGCCTCCACACTATACAGTGAGACAGCTGGTCAGAACGTTCTCTATGGTGCTTCTGTAGAAGGTGGTGAGGATGGGTGGAGGCAGGGGGGCTCTCTTCATCCTCTGCAGGAAGTACATGCGCTTTTGTGACCTTTTGATCAGTGAGGCAGCGTTTACAGTCCAGGTAACGATGTCTGTGATTTTCCCCCACCAGGAATTTGGTGCTGTTGACGACTACAGCTGAGCTGTTGAAGGGTAGTGTAGCATGGTTAGGCAGGTTCTTCCTGAAGTCAATGATGAACTCCTTTTTTTTCTCCGTATTCAGGATCAGGTTATTATCTCTGCATGAGTCCACCAGCTGCTCCACCTCCTCTCTGTAGTCCTGGTTGTTGTCGTCTTTAATGAGGCCCACCACCTTGGTGTCGTCTGTGAACTTCACGATGTGAACCTGGCGACACAGTCATGAGTCATCAGAGTGAACAGCAGGGGCCTCAGGATGCAGCCCTCTTTTTTCAAATTCCACCAGCAGATATTTGAAAAATAAATGTCCACATATTTTTTTTTAGGATTTCATACCTTTAGCTTGATAAAACCCAACACACTGTTATGGGGAGGAAGGTCACTTTTGTTTAATGGATCAAACAGACTTTTACTGAAACAATTTATCAGTAAACATTTTGAAATGACAGCCATAATTCCCCCCTCCCTAAGACACAAAGAAATAATTGTGATTGAAACTGTTTTGGACATGAATTTTTCCAGTCAGTTACAGTAAACTGACATGTAATCTAAAAGTGCCATCAGTGCCTCACCTTTGTCAGTAAGTTGGTCTGTTTCTCAATCAGCAGCAATAATTCTTTAACAGGTGTCCATTTCACTTTTATGAGTGTGATTGATCTTCTTTGTAAAAGAAAGTTTAACAGGATAGTATAATTATATACAGTAACATATTACATACCTTGGTTAGGCTGTCAACATTTTGTGTACTTAGTTTCATTATCAATGTCCTCAATTAAATTTGGATGAATCCTCTCAAATAGAATTAAAAACCCTCATAAATCATCTCTTGCATTGAAATGTTCCACTTATTTATTTCGGAGACAATAAATGTATTTCAAATAACAGGATTTCCTATGGTTTATTCAATTTTAAGACAATAAGGTGCTGTGCTACCTCTTTAAGTAAGGTGACATTGTGTGGTTTTATTACCGAGATTTTCCACAGTCGTTACAGACAAGTGTACTTGTCTAAAAGCTGCGGGGAAATACGCTTTATCATGTTCATTTTGTTAATATGAAAGGTAAGGCGCAACCTGAATCAATTTGTATCGCAGAAGCCACTATAACACTTTATTGTATTGTTTGGTGGATATTTCAAGGACTACCGCATAAAATGTTTTAACTTGGTATAGTATTGATAAGAATTGTCTTTACAGTCTTACTTTCAGTTAATGTGGGTGTGGCAGTGGTAAAACAGAACAAAAGACACAAGACTTGCATATTAGACTTAACAATATCAAAAGAAATTGACCCTTTTAATTGTAAAACAGATGAGTTGATCTTCTGATTAAATGAAGATAAAATATTGAAAACATATTTTTTTGACAGAACTATGTCAATAAAGCAGATATAGTTCTTCTATGGCATTTTTAACAGTTGGAAAAGCAACAGTATCCACATCTGAAAAAAAAAAAAAAACATTTAAGTTTGCACTGCATCATTTCTGATTTTCCTGGAACTCATGACTTAAACATCAGTTTAGATATGAACTAGAGAACTGAATATGCAAAACAACAAATAATGGGTAGGTTTTAAAATAGGAGGTGAGGCTCTACTTTATACATCCTTAGTATTTGACAGGCCAGGATGAAATTAGGAAAGCACTTTTTTATATTAACAAATAAACTTGTAATGGGCTGTTATCGGCATTAACGTGCTGCGTTAAAGCCAGGCTCTTATCGGGCGATATAAAAAATATGACCGTTATTCACATATTTGAGTTTAGAGCTTGGTCTATACTAGGTAAGCTATGATGACTTTCATATTTTTCATCATTTTAGAGGGGATGCAGGGGTTGATGTTAAGGATTTTTACCACTTGCCCAAAGGGCAAGTGACTTTCA
>NW_015151925.1:134724-148595 GCF_000732505.1 Cyprinodon variegatus
CCTTCCTGCACATTCTTTTCAAACTAAACTTTGCTTTAAACTGTTGTGGGCTTGGAAAAATGTAAATTGTAATGTTAAAAATCTAAAAAAGATTTGACAGGTTAAAAGCTTAAGATAAATCACAAGACATAAGTCAATGTCACAAATGAATAACTTTAATTTTAAAGTCACGGTATGTTTATACAAGATAATACTATTAATATAATGTGACTTTTCTAGAGAATCATTATACATAGTTATTTTTTACAGGTTTTCCAGAGTCTTACATAATTTCAGAATTCCCTGAGTTTTAACTGACTCAGGATTAGTTTTTCCTGGCAAAATAAATGCAGCAACAAGACAATAATAATAACATAACAGGTCACCAATTTAACATGTTTAGCTCTATAACATTTAAATGCACCTCTCCAATGTCTAAGAGAAAAAAAATTTAATGAACATTTTTTAATGTATGACCTGCATCGCTGTACAGAAGACTGCCATATGATAGCCATATTTACTCTGTGCGCATGGCCTACAATTATGCCAATTTTCCTAATCTAATAATTCCTAATTCTAATAATTTTAAATCTAGGGTTATCTGGGTGGTGGGTGAAACGGCTGGAGGGTAAAATAGGTGGTGAGTGTGTTACTGTACTTACATTTATTTTGCCTTGTTGTTGTTTTTTAGCCTGCCAAGTAAAAAAAAAAATTTGTCTGATTCACGCCAATTCCCTGACAAAAATCACCCCATCTGGCAGAAAATCACGCGGCTTTTTCAAATCACACGAGAATGTGTACAAAACAATAAAAATGGCGCAGGCAACGCTTCTGGGTCGTTTTCATTGAATGTCTGTTATTTTAAAGTAATTTTGAGTGATAAATATTTTTTTTTTGCGATCACTGCACTTGCCCGGCGAGCAAATGCAATGAATTTTGTACTCTCCCAACAATAAAAACTACTTGCCCCGGGAGGTCCGTTAGGACATATGATCACTACTGTTCGCTCCCTGTTTGTCACGTACGCCTCTTCAAACAAATGTGACCACAAATTCCATAATGCTTTGCATGGAAAGCTCTCCTCGCAAAGAATATCTACTCGTCTAGTGACCATGGATGATCACTGCTTTTCAAGTTGTAAAGTGGGAAATTTCCAATCCACTACTTTATCTACTACAGTTCAGACACAAATTTATGTCTTAACCACTGTGGCTTAACCAATACATATTGTGCAATATATAGTGATTAGGGCAGACTTTCTGACACAACCTTAGTCATCTGTGGACTTTGTATATGGCGTATAACACCTGACTGATCTTAAAAATAAAAAAAAAAGTTCCAGAATTCTGTCCCGCTGTCAGTAAAGGATGTATTTATGCCAAGTTTTGGTCGACATCACCATACCAGACTTAACAGAATTGTCTGCCCTCTGAGTGGGTAAAACTGACGAAGAAGGGAACTAGAGAGCCTAAACTTAATAAGACTCAACTGTCAGAGAGTGTTAGCATTAACAGAATAAAAATATAAAATATTGATGTAGCCTATCATGAACCTAGCTATTGTAAAAAATAAAACCTATATGCAGAGGAAAGTGCAAGAAAGTGAATATAAACTTATAAAGTAAAATGCTTGGATCTTTATACAATTTGGTTTAATATATAAACCAAACTGAACATTATATTCAATTCAATTGAGTTTATTTACATAGCGCCAATTCACAACACATGTTATCTCAAGGCACTTTACAGTTAAACCAGATCATACAGTCAAAGTGATTCAAAGTTTTCTATCTAAGGAGAACCAGTTGATTGCATTGACTCAAATGCAATCCCTCACACTAAGCATACTTGTAGTGACAGTGGAGAGGAAAAACTCCCTTTTAACAGGAAGAAACCTCCAGCAGAACTAGAGATCTGCTGAGGCCGCCTGGGGTTTAAGGAGACAGAAGCAGACATACATAAAGCAACTGTAAAAGGCGGCCCAGTCCAGGGAACACACAGCCAGCTTCCATGTCAGAGGATGAAGAGAGCACATCCAGCCCGTCACGGTCAGAGAAACAGCACTACACTGGAAAACAGACTGATCTCCAGCATATAAACAACGGTGTTGATGGCAGCAGCACAGCTGATATTTTTCTCTAGGATGGTGTCACAGCGAAACAGGAACAGACAAGGCAAAGCTACTATGAGAAAAGTTGATAACTAAAAGATCTGCCTCCCATTCTATTTTTAGAAATTCTAGGAACCACTAGTAAACCTGCAAATTGAGAACGAAGTGCTCTTTTAGGAACATAAGGAACAATCAGATCTCTGATATAAGATGGAGCTTGGCCATTTAAGGCTTTATATGTGAGAAGGAGGATTTTAAATTATATTCTGGATTTAACAGGAAGCCAATGAAGAGAAGCCAGGATAGGAGAGATATGATCTCTCAATCAGAACTCTGGCTGCAGAATTTTGGATCAGCTGAAGGCTTTAAACTACAGTTTGTGGACTTCCTGATAGTAAAGAATTACAATAGTCCAGCCTTGAAGTAACAAATGTGTGGACTAGTTTCTCAGCATCACCCCTGGACAGAAGACTTCTGTTTTTGCAATACTACTCAGATGAAAGAAGGAAATTCTAGAAACTTCTTTGATATGGGATTTAAATGATAGTTCCTTATCAAAAACAATACCAAGATTTTTTACTTTATTATTAGTTTATTCCCATCCAAATGAAGTGATTGACTAATCAGCTTATTTTTCAAAGACTCTGGTCCAAAGACTATAACTTCTGTTTTGTCGGCATTCAGAAGGAGAAAGTTAAGAGTCATCCAGGTTTTTATGTCTTCAAGACATGACTGTAATCTATGTAATGAATCTGGATTTATAGACAGATATAGCTGTGTATTATCAGCATAACAGAGGAAATTAATCCCATGCTGTCTAATAACTGTACCCGATTGGGAGCATATATAAAGTAAAGATAATTGGTCCTAGCACTGATCCCTGTGGTACTCCACAGGTAACCTTTGAGCATAAGGAAGATTTGTCATGAAAGTAAACAAACTGAAATCGATCAGAAAGATAAGATTTAAACCAGTCTAGTGCTGCTCGTTTAATTCCACCAAAATATTCAAGTCTTTCTAAAATAATATTATGGTCAACTGTATCAAATGCAGCACTGAGATCAAACAGGACAAGCACAGATACAAGTCCATTATCTGAAGCAATGAGAATATCATTAGCAACCTTCACCAGAGCTGTTTCAGTGCTATCAAGAGCTCTAAAGCCAGACTGAAACTCTTTAAAAAGTTCATTTTAGTGTAAGTGATTGCACACTTGTTTGGCAACTGCTTTCTCAAGAATTTTAGATAAGAAAGGAAGATTGGATATAGGTCTATAACTGACCAAGTCATCTGGGTCATGAGACTGTTTCTCAAGCAAAGGTTTAATTAAAGCAACCTTAAATGCCTTTGGTACATATTCCTGTAACAGGGATAGATTAATCACATCTAGAATGGAGCAGGAAATCAAAGGGAATACATCTTTAAATAACCTAGTTGGAACTGGATTTAACATACAAGTTGAAGGCTTAGATGAAGACAATAGTTTTGTTAACTCTGAAAGTTCTACTGGATCAAAGCAGTCTAAACCCGGTTCAGATTCCATCACTACCTCAGATGTTGCCCCACCCTCAGGAGACAAACCAATTGCGGATAGAGGAGTACTAATGATCTTATTTTTAATAAGATCAATCTTATTTATAAAGAATCCCATAAAATCATTACTTCTAAGAGCAGGTGGAATGGACGGTTCAACTAAGCTATGGCTCTGGGTGAGTTTGGTAACTGTATTAAAAAGAAATCTAGGATTATTCTTATTCTCCTCTATTAATGAGGAGAAATATGCTGCTCTTGCTTTACAAAGGATCCTCTTATACAGCAGTAAACTATTATTCCAGACTAGGTAGACCTGTGAAGCAACATTTTCTCTCCAGTTTCCTTGCATTTGCTGCATTAAACCAAGGAGCCAACTTTCTATATTTAATGGTTTTCATTTTCAAAGGAGCTGCGTTATCTAAGGCAGTACGCAGAGAACTAGCAACCCCATCAACAAAATCATCAACCTGTGAAGGGGAATTAACTAAGCTTTTGCACTCTGTAGCACTGCTCAGCGACACAGAGGAGAGAGAAAGTGAAGCAGATTATTTAAAATTTATAACTGCACTATCTAATAATGATCTGCAAAAATTAAAGCTTCGGGGGAGGAGAACTCTGTTAAAGTAATCCTGAAAGTTATTAGAAAGTGGTCAGAGAGGACAGGGTTGTGAGGAAATACTGTTATTTCTTCACATTCTATGCCGTATGTCAGCACAAGATCCAAAGTATGAGGATGAGAATGTGTGGGACTATTCACATTTTGAACAAAGCCAATAGTGTCTAAGATAGCATTAAAGGCTGCTCTTAAGCTATCGCCTTCAATGTCAGCATGGATGTTAAAATTTCCCACTATGATGACCCTGTCAGTATTTAATACCAAATCAGAAAGAAACTCTGAAAACTCATCAAAAATTCAGAGTAAGAACCTGGTGTACGATACAAAGTTACAAAAAGGTTTTCTTGCATTGCAATTTGTATGAGGTAAATTAAGGGTTAAATGTTCAAAAGACTATGAACTGCCTTGGGAGTAATCAGTAAGTCAGACTGAAATATTGTTGCTACTCCTCCTCCTCACCCAGAACTTCTGGGTATGTGAAAATTTAAATAGCTTGAAGGAGTTGCCTCATTTATACTTACATAATCCTCTTGCTGCAGCCAGGTTTCTGTGAGGCAACATAAATCAATGTGATTATCACAAATCAAGTCATTAACTAGCAGACTCTTAGAGGAAAGAGATGTTAAACAGACCAAATTTAATCGTTTTAACTTTTTCCTCAATTGGAGTTATTTTAATTAGATTGTCTTGATTTACTCCTTTGGGAATCTTTGACTAATTTATTAGATTTTGGTCATGGGCAAGACACTGTCGGAGAATTTTTATCTCTCTTCTATTATATATTAATTTATCCTGTTTACTCACTATAGTAGTTTTCACTCAGTCTGTTTCACCTTGAAGGCCACACAATTATCTGCAGGATGGTGTTTGTAGACCAGACATAACTTCTTCCCATAACAAGTCAGATTCTCATGGTTTATTCATAACATTTTACTGTTTAACCAAAGTGTTTGTAATTTGTTTTGACTCTGACTACTTTCCATTGTTGTAAGTAAGGGGGAACGAACGCTGCCCAGATCAGAACAGGGCAGAATGCTGTGCCGTTAGGGCTGTATGATGACTGTTCTCTCTTTGCAAAGATATGAATAAATGTGCCGACTGAGTGAAATCCATCGATCTCCGTTCATTTAACTAGGGTGAATAGTTGAATACTTTTTTCCCATGACAGAAGCCACAGAGATGTGTGTGAATATCTTTCTAACTGTACCAATGTTTCTTACTTTGATCCTGAGAGAGGCTCTTTTATTGTTTCGCAAAACAAAATATGGCTCCATATCCTTGCTCAAGCTCAATTACACAGCGGTAAGTGCTTTTTCCCCCCTCAGCTCTTACTTCTTTGGCGCTGTTGCCACAAATAAGTAACCACATCCGGTGTCAGAATATGAACAAACGACCACAAACAAGCCTTTTTATGGTTCTATTAAAAAGCATTTCAGTTTTTTTATTTCTGAAATGGAAAATGAAATTCAAGTCATTTTTCAAATTAAAAGTTTCCCTTTTTGGCAATGAAAAAGAGAAACACTTTAAATTTAGATTTTCCTTTTGCATTTTAAAACAAAATTTTAATTGCCATTTGTTTTTGTTTTTTTTTATTCCTGTTTCTGAAACAAAATCCAATGACCAAAATATTTACAGACCCTGCAGCATTGGGACCCTACATGGAACTGTTTTGGAATCATTTCTGTCAACCTCTATACCAGCGTCTCTTAAGTCTGGACCTCTGGGCCATCTGTTCTACATGTTTTAGATGTCTTCCTGTCTCAAACCATCTGAACTGAATGAAATGGTGATGTACAGGGTTTTTTCAACATTTGATAGCCAGTGAGGAGTTATTGGAGTCATTTAACCCAGGTGTGATTGAGCAGAGATACATCTAAAACATTATGCCCTGATGATTAGGGTTAAGAAACCCTGCTCTACACTAATGACTACTCCATCACCCATCCAGGGTCCTAGCTTTAAAAGTTCTCAGATGCTCCTGCCATGAGATCTGTCTAGATACTTTTTTGAGTGCAGAGGTACCGTCATAGTCCTTAATTGACTATTGGAGGATTTAGTGGTTGGATAAGCTCATGAGGAGGGTCAGTTCTAAGCTCATGCAAAGCTGGAGAGCTCATTCAATGACAGACCTAGATGGTCCTGGTTATGATCCCATCTGCAGTCAGGCATATCTGTAAGATATGCCTGACTGCAGATGGGAATGTCTATTTGCATTTTTATCTGCTCTGAAGGTTTGTTCGTACAGTTAAACTTAATGCAGTTTTCAGATCATTCTGCTGTTATTCAGTTTAATGTTTTTAACTTAAACATTTCTGTTTTTACTGGACTACACCTTTTCTAATGAACAACGGATCAGTACATGTGTTTCTCTTCTTTTTTTGTCAACATATTTTATTGAACATTTTTATATTTTACAATATGACATTCCTGAACAGTTGGCTGACAAGAAAACCCTTAACCCCCAGACTAGCATCCACTCTAGCCCTTTACAATATTGATTTTTGAAGCCTAGGAAGTGTGTTGCTCCAAATATATGATGGAATAAGGACATTAATATGGGTAAGAAAGGAATTGGATATAAAGAAGGCATTGAACCAAATATAGAAAAAGGGTCAATGTTCATCTTTATGCTTTGTATCCAGCCAAAGTAAGTTGGCTTTTGTCCCACTTCACAAGGTCCTCCTTTACTCCTCCTTTAAGGAGAACAGCAAAGTTATCTTCAAAAAGACTCTTAAAGGTCTGTGAACTGTTGAAGCCCAGGTACTTAAATTTGGTTGCGGAAAAGTTAAACGGTATGCTAAAAGGAGAGATATTTTTATGCTGAATGATTTATGAGAAATAAGTCACTTTTTTCTATGTTGATTTTATTTCCCAAGAAGCTTCGAAAATGTTTAAGTGTATCCAAAACATGAGGTATAAAATTGACTGGGTCAGAAATATATAGCAAGAGGTCATCCGCATATAAAGAGATCTTATGTTTAACACCATCCCTCCTTATGCATGGAACATAACAGTCTTCTTTTAGAGTGATAGAGGGTGGAATAATGGGCATCCCTGCAGTTTTCCTCATGTCAGAGGGACAAAAAGTGGATCTTAAAAAGTTAGTGCATAAACAGCCCTGTGTTGGCGTGTAGAGCAGCCAAATCCATGAAGTGAAGTGATTCACAAAAGCCAGATTTTTTCAGAGTAAATCACAGCTAAGAGCACTCCATACGATCAGGGGCCTTTTTTGCATCCAAAGGAACTAAAGCCTCTAGGACATGTAATGGGGAGTGAGAAAATGAGAAGATGTCAAACATTCGCAAAAGAGTGTTGGTTCCTTATAAAACCTGTTTGGTCTTTTGGGATTATGCTGTGTATAACTGACTGAAGTTGGCAAGTGAAAATTTTTGCTAGTATTTTTACGTCAACCTTTAAAAGTGAAATGGGTCTCTAAGATGAGCAGTTGTCCAGGCCTGTGCCTTGTTTTTGTATTGGTAAAATAGAAGCCTGTCTGAGAGAAGGGGGCAGAATTTCCTGTTGAAGTTAGTCATTATACATATGAAGCAACAAAGAGGCTAATTTTGTTGAGAATTGTTTATGAAATTCAACCAAAAAGGTTTCAGGCCCTGGTGACTTTTTGATTTGCAAGCCTTTCAATTCTCGTTTACTGTAATAGTAGAGTCTAGAACAGACTTAATAGTCAGCTTGGGCATTTCTATATTGTCAAAGAAGGGCAACATTGATGAGTGATTTAATAGACCGTCTGATGTACAGTATGTATATAAGTGAGAGTAAAAATTCATGAATGTGTCATTTATTTCAAGGGGATACAATGTTAGTTAGTTAGCTGTACTTCTAATTTGAATAATTATTTGAGCAGCTCTTCTGCCTTTCAGATAGTTTGCCAGCACACAACCAGCTTTTTCTCCATGTTCATATATCACACCTCGGGCTGCATGTAGCATTTTCACTGCCTTAGAAGTTGAGATCAAATCAAACTCCGTTTATGTTTCAAGTTTCTGTTTATTCAGATCGCTAGTTTGCGATCAAGCATATTGGTTGTCTATGTCAGAAATTTACTGCATCAATTCTTGCTTGAGCCCATTAGTTGTTCTCCTAGAGTGGGCAGAGTATGAGATGATCTCACCTCTCAGGACAGCCTTTAAAGCTCCCAGAGTAAACTTGAATTTATATTGTTAACCTGTTTTGTCCCTAGGTAATTGTCTATTTTTTTTATTTATATGTGCAGTAAAGTGTCATCTTATAAAAGTAAAGGGTCTAGCCTCCAGGAACGAAATTATTTAGAGCTAGAACTAAACTTGAATTCTAGGGTTAAAGGAGAATTATCAAAGATTAACGTTACTCAGTTGTAGTCACCAAGGGCAATAGGTCTTTATCGATTACAAAGTTATGAGTACGCAAGTGAGATTTGTGTACATGGGAATAGAACAAGAACTGTTTGTCAACTGGATGCAGGTGTCGCCATAGATCAACAAGACCATACTGGAACATAGATTCCAAAAGAGCCTCTGTCATCTTTGTTGGTGTGGGATCCTTAGGGTTGGATTTATCTAGAGTTGGGTTTAGAACAGTGTTCAGCTCGACTCCCAGTATCAAATAGTTAGACTTTACTATTTTAACTGAAGAAAGTAGTGCTAAAAAATAAAAATAACACAAAATCTGTCTGGATTCTCGTGTAAGTGAAGTAGAGGCACAGAACCAAACAAAACAAAATAGACTGACAAGAGTATACTGTAAGAGATCAAAATGAAACAAGATGCTCTCAGCCCTCCCCTTATTTTCACCCCCCTAAATGGAGTGAACAGGGTATTAATCGTTCCAAGGACCTCCCAGAAGATCACACTAAAGAACAACATTCTAAACTCCACCCTAAGAAACCCCAGAGCAAGCAAAATCTGGTAAAATTGGGGTTTCACTCTCAAAGCCTTGTCCAGCTCAGGCAGTCTGATAAACGATGGGCCTTGTAACACATCCGAAAAGACCTTCGGAATTGTCTGGTATGCCAATAATGTGTCAGTTATTTCTATGAGGACGATTTTTGAGGTTCTACTCTCTTAGCCAGTGGTTCTCTCTTCTCCTTCTCCAAACTGTCAACTCACTGTCGTCAGACAGGCTCGTTTCCACCAATCTAACTTTTTGCTAACATCATACAGAGTAGCATTGATGGGAGATATTTCCTTGAGAATGGCTGGTCTGTTCCTCTCCAGTTCAGCCTGCAGTATAGACAGAGGGCTCGATGGTTCCATTTCTTGTTCTTTAGCATTAGGTTGCTTCGTAGTTTCACCCAAAATATTGCTCTGGGATTTCTCTGCATGTCTGCTCTAGTCCGCCATGACCCCCGGAAGCCATGTGTTTCTGTTCTAATCTGTTTTGCAAATTTCATTTAAATTTTTATCTTTTAATATAATTTAGTCTTGTTTTTATGTCTTGTGTCCTCCAGTTTTTTTTTTCTTTTTACCACTGTCATTCCAAAAATGTCGTGACTGTGAGACAATAAAGATAGAACTTATCTTAAGTTCACATGCCACAACCATAAACAACTGTACCACTCTACCATTTTGAATAATAAAATAACTTCAATAAAACTTTGGTGTGTGAACAAGTCCTTTTCTGTCCGCTGTACAGAAGATTTACTGTAATACTAGTTACATATATCTCTTCTGCGATCTCTTTTCCAAATACTACATTTCAATAAGATTTAGAGAAGATTAAATAGGTGTTCATAGGTGGTCAGTCTATAATACCAATAAATCACACTTTGAGAATACAAAAACTCATGCTTGTACTTGTATATAATAAAATACCTAATAAACACATTGACTGTAATAAAAAATCAAATAATTGGTTTTGACTTACAGTAAAAAACCGAGGTGATTATACTTGCTAATTTTATTTATAACATAAAAGAAATCTGCATTTATTTTTGGTTTGGTCTACATAATAATATCATGTTGCTTTTACATTTAAATTTCATTTACTGTATAAAAAAATGAATATTTTTTTTCTAATTTTGATTTTACAAAATTAGAAAAACTTCACGAAATTAAGTTCTATTTACTTGGATTTTATTTTTCAGCAAACTCCATTTATTTATTATTTTATTTTATTTTTCAGGTAAATATAGGTACTTTAAACAAATAACAATTATGCTTGACCAACATCACTAAATTATTCAAATAGTTGCCTTAAAGTCATTATTTTATGTAGATAGAGCAGAAAATTTCTATCAGTGCTGATTTCCAAAGTAAATGATTAATATTTAAAATCAATTTTGAATTTTACATCAGAGTAATTATAAAAGGGCAAAGAGGAATGTATTTACTTTGCTCCAGTTATATAAATAATTTTTATTGTTATTTGTCAGATATGTCAGAGATAGTAATAAATTTGATCAGCTGTAGTAAAACAAGTTCTGCACCTTCTGTCTGACTGTCAGAGCTGGACAGAAAGCTTGTTCTCAAATACAAGGTCTTAAAATTTTCTCAGCAAAAACAAATATGGTTTTAAGATAGTTTACGATATTTATAGTTTTAAATGTTCTCCAAAGTCATGTAAAATAAAACTGGTAATGTTTTAGATATAATTTTTTTTATAAAGAAGTAAGGTAAGGCTTGCTTTTCTGTATGTCAACCTAAAATACCTTAGAAATAATTAGCTGATCAGATCTATACTCTTTGTACTACTTTGTTGGATTCATCCCTGTTATTTAAAGAGCTTATTATTAAATTAAGTTTTCTATCCGTCGATACAAGTGAAGATTTATCATTTTTGTTATTTAATTAAAATATTAAACTTGTGCAAATAGATTGTTGCCAGTGACTGATATTTCAAGAATTTATTTCTTATCATCTGATAATTCTATCCTATAGCTAATTAAAGTATTTTAATACAGAAATGGAATGCTTGGGCCATTACCTTTCAAGGACACTGATTTCATAGTTTTATTAGACACTTACTGGCAGCACAACAGAAGGTCTCTGATAACAGAGAGTTCCTTAAAAGGATATGAAAATGAAGATAAGAATTGTCCCGCAGTGGGGGAAATTGAGTGTCACAGTGGCAAAAAGAAGTAGACAGAAGACACGAAAACATACATGCAAAACTAAAAATTACAAAAAAACAACAAAAATAAAAAATCATCTGGACACCAGAAGGAAAAAAAACATCACATTCAGGTAAAAAGATAGAAGGGAAGAAAGAAGGAAAGAAAGAAGTCGAATATAACTTAGGAAAGCCGGATTATTAATATTGTGAAGGTGGGTTTTTTTCACTGAGGTGTTGGAGTCAGTTCTAGTTCTTCAAAAGTTGTAACTGAACAGGTGGAATATATATGGGAGAAAGAGACAATGGGAGGACTAATTAGCTAACAGGGAGCAGATTCAGAGGCTGCACAGTGGAACAGTGGGTAGCACGGATGCCTTGCATAAATGCGGTTTCGGGTTCGATTTATGGCTCCGGGTCCTCCCTGTCCATGTGTGTGTTCTATGCAGGTTCTGTGGCTTTTTCCCACAGTCCAAAAACATGACTGGTTAATTGTCTTCTCTACATTCTCCTAGGGTTGAGTGTACGTGAATGGTTGTTTTTCCTGTTTGTCTCTGTGTTGCCCTGCAATAGACTGGCAACCTGTCCAAGGTGTACCCCACCTGTTGCCCATTGACAGTCGGAGATAGGCACTAGCACCCCTCCTGACCCCAGCTGGGATAAGGGTGATGGAAAATGGATGGATGGGGCAGATGTAGACAGAAGTTAATGGAAAAGGAAAGGACACTAGGGAACAACAAAGAATAACAAGGGAGAAACAAAAGTACCTTCAAATAGGACAATCCTTGCTGCCGAACATTTATGATAATTTTACGGCGTGGAACATATAGCTATCATCTCAGTGCAATCCATGGACCATGGGTGCACTGCTAGCAGTTAAGGGTTTCAGCTAATGAAAACAATTGAGAAAATGCAATTTTATTCTCAAAGAATGAGAAATAAACAGCTCCACTGCATTTTTTCCAAGTGCAAGGACAAAAAAGACAAAGAGAAGGAAGAGAATTGGTAACAATAAAAAAGCTTGGCAATAAAAAAAGCCCTGGTTTAGATAGATGCAGTAGCTACTATTGGCAGATTCTGACTTGCATGTAACGCTTAGAAAAAATTTGCAATGTAATATAAATACTGTAGGACAGAGATTACTTATGATATATGAATCCCAATGGAAATAAGGTTTATGGAAGAAGCCACAGCTAACAGAAGTTACAGAACCTTGTATCATGTTTAATTTAAGCAGAAGGCAGAGATCTCTTTGCTGTCAACTAAGAGCTAGCAAATTACCTCTGGCTGTTGATTTCAGGGCATGTTTTTGTGAATTTTTTATCTCAAGGTTGTGGAAGATGAATTTCATTATTTTTCTATATTCTCTTTTCAATTGTGATTTAATTGGGTTTGCTCTGATGAAATCTTTGAGGGGCAGGTGTAGAATGAAACTATTAAAACAACATAGACATATTTTTAAACTCTTCATTCCATGCTGGAGCACATTCTGCATATTGGATTGGTGTCATTAAACAAGTCCATCATAGAAGTCAGAAGGAGTAAATTCTGAGGGAGCAACATTGCCCATGCTTTACGCAGTGATAATTACTGAACGTAGATCATAAGGTGCAGATCACCATTTCTGGTTTAGATCGGTTCTTAAATGAGTTTCTACTTCGTCAGAACAATGCAGAAACCTAACAGATGGACCATAATGTCTTACTTTTTAATTTGTTTCCATTGTATTGCACAAACTAAGGCTGAATCAATTCAAGTTGCAATATTAGGAGGTATAGAGTGCCAATATGAGCTAGAAGCCGAGCAGAACTCTTCTTTTTTAATGGTCTCAAGATCCAGCAAAAGGAGGGATAGGATGTAAGACACTAGAATGAGTTGGAAATTTTAAAGAACACCATTTGAAGCCTTTATTTGCATATGTGCATGCACAGTCCACAGAAAGATGAAATGTGGAAAAATATGTAGAAACAATTTTGTAGAAAAAGACATTTGATTCATATCGTGGGATATGCTATAACAATAAATAATAATTAAACTGTATTAATCACTCTGCATTTAACCCACCGCCTTGGGGAGAAATGGGCTTACATTGTGGGGCGCCCAGGGAGCAGTGTGGGGTTTAGGGTCTTGCTCACACCCAGAGTGGCAGTCTGTGGAAGTGCAGCTCAAACTCAAAACCTCTGTAGCTGGTAACAGTTCACTTAAAGGTTTTTGGGAAAATTAATTAAAGACAATGTTAGTGATTTGTGGCTCCTGAATCTATCATTCTATCAAAATGTTTCATCTTTACATGAATAATACTGTAAAAATATAAATATTTTCATTCAGTTCAACTATTTAAAAGAACTGACATATGAAAGATAAAAGTGATAGTTTAACCACATAAACCAAATGTAAATTCATAAAATATTTATTAAAACAGATTTTGAACAAACATTAAATCAACACATACATACAACATGAACAAAAAGGAAAAACAAAAAAAAATGAGAATATCTGTTTCCTCTCCTGCAAAAAGTGCCACCTATTTTATTTTAAAAAAAATCTACTCTGTGGGCTCTGATGGTTCCAGATTAATCGTGACAGTGCT
>NW_015151926.1:0-1748 GCF_000732505.1 Cyprinodon variegatus
GGATGATGTTTGCTTGTTTGCCCTCTAGTAAATAGGGCAGATGGTCATTGTTGTATAAATATTCTTGTCAGCTGATGGAGATATTTTCATTGTACAGATCAGTTATCATCTGATCACTGCGCTGGTGGCCCCGCTGTCTGAAATAATTCCGATGTTGGCGACACTGATGACATAGACCTAGTTATATTTTATTACAAATATGATTTCCGCCCCTCCCACCCCCCAGGCTTGGATGCAATGTACTGCAAAAAGGGGCACCGAACCTTGGACGGAAACAGCTGCTCATCCGTCTTATTTAAAAAAACTGGTTACGAGGGGTTTGATATCTGCGTTTCTGAATTTATTTGCCCACATGTGTCGCATGGGACCACTGTAACCCATGGCAGCCCTTCGAAAAAGGATTGCAAGGAAAGCCAACAGCTCGTAGACACTCATCTACCCGCTGGGGTTTGTTCTGCAGGCCTCGTGGACTGTGCGGTCTCTGATGGTCAGCAACATGTTCAGATCCAACAAACACAGGAAGCTGCAAAGGTGACTTGTGATTTTGCGTTTCGCAGAATCTGTTGGCCCTCCAGATCCATTGAAAGCAGTCTGTGGGGTTTCAGGAACAGAAAAGTCTTCAACTTTCCAGTGGGACCAAACAGTGCCATCTTTCGCCTTCTCTGTGGATCCAGGCATTGTGCCAACATCAGCAGTTTTTTTGTTTTTTGCAAGGAGGGGAGTTGCCGCGCACTGTGTCTTCCTCTTCATCTGATGTAGCCTCAGTGTTTGAACTGTCCTGCTCAATCATATAATTGACCACTCGGCCCCTGGTGCGTCTTTGGAGGGGAGGATTTGCTGGTGCAAAAGCAGTCGCATTCTCATAAGAATCATCCTCTTCACTTGAAGAATCGGTTGCGCCGTTTTCATTCTGAAATGCTAAGTCTCCAACAGATCCACCATTAGATTCCTAGTCTGACATGCTCTGAAGCATGGCTAAAGCCTTGTGAGCGTTCATCCTTCTTGGTCGCCTTGGTTGTGCCATGGTGAATTCCGGGTGAATTCTGAGTCTGTGTGCTGTGCCTGCTCTATTTATCCCCACAGAAATTCTGTAAATTACTCAACTCCTTGAAAAACCTCCTTTACAACACAAAGTGAGGCAGCTCACACAAGGAAACACCAGCTGAAGTCACCAAGCCACATTCTTACATTTGTATTTGATTTGCAAATGGTGCTCACTCCACCAGAGGAGAGCCGTTAACACCTTTGGGGGGATACTTGATACAAACTAGGTGCAGACTAAAGTCTGCACTTTGGGACTTTGAGTGTTAAGATCTCATTACTGCTGGTGAGAGCTGATGTTAATGCTTTCACACAGTTTTCAATAATGGCTCTAAGTTTATTCTCATATGTGTGCAGAAAGACCGTTATATTCGATGACCACCAAACTGGGACACCAATTAAATGTTACATTCAATGAGCCCAGCAACATGGGACGCTAAATAAATGTTACAATTAATGGGCCCAGCAATCAGGGACGCCATATAAATGTTGTGATTCTATAGTCTTTTCTATTCCCAGCCCGCTGGGAATTAATGTTTCTGATACTTTAAGATGTTTATTGCCCTCCCCTGTAGGGGTGGTAAAATATCTTATTTATTCAGATATTATTTCAGCTGTTATATACTGTTTATGACACACAGTCCTACTAACTGTGTGTTAGAACAATAGATGAAAGAGTGATTTGAGCTCTAATCATGGTCAAAGAG
>NW_015151926.1:3166-4503 GCF_000732505.1 Cyprinodon variegatus
CACTTGTGAAAGTAAAATCTGTTGGGCTCTTTTTGGTATCAAGACAATTATTCTTATTGATATCTCATCGCCAGACAGGACACTGTAAAAAAAAACAATAGATTATGCACTTTCTACCTCTATTTTAGTCATACTCACTTTGTTGCCATGGAAACGCCTCAAGATGAAATCTGAGTCAAAGCAAATCAAAAAACATAAATTTTTACTTCAAAAAGATGACAATCAAACATAAAATAGACATAACAGTCTTTATAGTCATTTAGTAGTAGATTTAAAATCAATAAAGCAAATATAGAAACATCTTACTCACATAAAATTAAACACTGGAGTATAGAGCTCGGATGGCTTCAAGTAATTAATCACCTTCATATCAGATTTTTTTATATCTATTTTTCATGTTCAGGAACCTCCTATTTTTATTTGTTCAAAAGTAAATTTGAATGAACAGAGATTACATTTCTGGACAAAAATTTTTAGTTCCTCTCGGGAACATAT
This sequence comes from Cyprinodon variegatus, assembly GCF_000732505.1. NCBI lineage: Eukaryota > Metazoa > Chordata > Actinopteri > Cyprinodontiformes > Cyprinodontidae > Cyprinodon > Cyprinodon variegatus. The sequence goes on from NW_015151926.1 coordinate 3,662, forward strand.
ATGGTCCCTCATTCCCAGACTGGTTCTAGAGAGGAACTTCAAACCACATTTAGCCATTGAAGGAGGGAAGCTCTTTCAGAACACGCCTCATCTCAGAGCTCTAACTATTAACTCTTAATCATTACCGTCTTCTTGTCCTTCACTATAACTTATTGGATTCATCTATTTTACTATAGATTAAGGATCACTGCTAACATTTTAATATTTGAATATTTGTGGCAGTACATGAAGGACAGAATATCAGAACCATCTGTAGTTCACAAAATCTTTTTTTAAATTTGTTGGTGTTAATTCTAAAGCAGAATTTGTTTTCAAATCTAGGAGAGTCTTTTCGAAAGGCGGGTTGGTTTCATGCTAAGAGATTTTTGTTCTGAAATATTGGCTTATCAGTTTAGGCTTGCTCATATTCAGCAGCTTTTGCTTTGTTTTCATGTCCAATTTATTTAACAAACTATAAAAAAAAACTGTTAAACTTGTTATCTGTCCAAACATTTGAGGATTAAGAAACAAAGATAATTGTAAAATAACAGATTTCGGAAAGGAACATCCATTACCTTTTTAACAGTTTAATCTCTTTCTAAATTATCTGTCTACAGTATCTATATCCATTCAGCTCTTTGCTGCAGAGATCTTACCTTTCAATGATGGTCAGGAAACAATTTACAGCTCTGAGCTCCAGAAAAAATGAGGAAGGGTCAGATTTCTCCTTTTATTCTTCATCCAGGAACAGGTGGAACCTGTTATCATGTGACTTCTTATGAACTGTGAGCTTGATCCTTCTCCTATATCTCTTTATTCTGCAATGATATTGCGAGACAAAAGACTAATAAAAAATAAATATA
>NW_015151926.1:5382-15728 GCF_000732505.1 Cyprinodon variegatus
AGATGGATGGATGGATGGATGGATGGATGGATGGATGGATGGATGGATGGATGGATGGATGGATGGATGGATGGATGGATGGTTTGACTACATAATGTTTCAGATTTTCAGGTGTGGCTCGGATAAAATTCATGCTTGCTCAGCCTTTGACACAGAGAAGTGGATAGAAAAACAAGAAAAAAAAATTCAAATACCTTCAGTTGGGCCAAATAATCTGATTTATTCCTTTAGTTATTTATTCCATTAGTTATACTGAATCAAAGGAAAGTATATCTACTCACCCCAACACCCACGTCTTAGTAGAAAATAATCTCAGAATACATTTTAGTCAAATTTACAAATCAATATTTTCATTTCTACAATATTTGTCTTAAAACTACTTCAGCGTTGCCCTCTGGGGGTTGAACAGTTGCTCTTTTTAAATGCTGGTATGAGCTTTCTCAAGCAATGCCTTGCATGCACGCCAGTCTGTCTAGCTGGATGTCTGTCTGTATTTATTTATTTATGGTGGCCACCAAACATATTTCAACCTGGAGAGACTCTCACAGACAAAAGTGCAATTAGAAAGGTTTTATTGACATGAATTAAATACGTTTTTTGGTGCATTGTATCCAGCAAAATACTTTGCTGCTGTAAATTGATATTTGCTTGGACAAGTATTTTAGTGAAATGATTAGAGTAGTTTTCTATTAGAGTAGTGGAATAAGCCAAAAGATTAGTTAGACTGAGAATAGCCTGAGAGTGAGGAGGGAGATGGCTTGAGGTAGTTGAAAGTTTGTCTGGTGAGCAGGGACGAAGCTGGGCCAGAAGCTAAATGAAGGGTATCTTGAAAGATGATTGGCTAAATAGGGGGTGGGGTCTTAATGTTGATTGGTTGAAGCTTTAACATGGCGCATTAGCAGGTGGTTCAGATGAGCCTGATTAGAGTCTTCCGTAATGAATGAATTTTTGCTTAAAATTACTGTATGATCACATTTTTAAACAAGACAACCGAGTAATGTTAAAACCATTATAAGACTACTGATACATTTGTAAAATTCCACACAGTCTGTTTAGCTCCATGGTGCCAATAGAGGAGCTAATGTTCAGTTTCTGCTCTGAACCACTTGTTTGTAGTTTGGAGTAAAGTTTCACACACAGTTTCCACTGGCCTGTGAGTGTTCTTATGATGGGACGGGAATGCAACTGTTACGTTGGTGCCGTTATCTGGTCTTTGCAGTCAAGTTCATTGAACTTGTGACTGTCATGTCTGCCAAATTTCCTGCTTGAAGACACTGGTTTGCAGAGGTTGTAGGTCTGAACCCACAGATGACACGGTAGCATTGCAGTGAAGAAAAAAAAGAATATATAAATATATAATTTCTTTCTCACATAGTAAAAATGTGTGTGCCTTTCTGGTAATATTATACCATATGAGGTACTGATTTTCTACTGTTCTGATTTATTTGACTCCAAGGTTAATGATTTTATTTTCCGCAGTGTATTGGATTTTAAGTTTCTATACTTTGGTCAAACCTTTGAACAATGTCTACTAAAATAATCATTCTTGGTTCAGCACACCGATTGTAAGTGGTAGAAGCAGAGTTGTACCTGCTCCCATTCCTTTTTCTGTAGACAGTACTACCCCAAATGGTGTTATTCCCTTAATGGAGGAAACTCCTGGGGCCTGGGCCCATAATGCTGTCGACCAACATTCTAGCACACCTATGCTTCATGACACGCCTTCACAAAATCCTACTACTGACAGTTCTGAATGAGTAGCTGCCCAGATGAGGTCTGTTATCCAAGAGATAGGACATCAGTTGGCTGACAGCATCATGTCTCGCATGTAGCCTCACAACACAGCTGCTCCAGTTCTACTGCAACTTGAACCATACCAAACTCTGTGAGTCAGGCTGGTTACATCCCCAATGTATCCCATGTACAGGTTGTTATGCAGAGAAAGGTAAAAGAACCTCCATATTTTTTGGGTGATAGCACAGACTCTGTTACAACACATGACTAGGAAGATCAGATGAGAACATTCATTAAGAAAAATGATGTGAGGTTTGAAGTGCAGGCTGAAGAAATCCTTATGCATTTGAAGGGAAAGGCAAGGGATGTAGTTAGATTTGATATTAGAAATAGCAATACAGATATTACCTTGATATAATTTATGGTCTCCCTAGAAATCACTTTGGTTCAACTAAGTACTCTGCTGTCCCCCTACCTGACTTTTACTCAACTTTGCCTAAAGACTAGGAAGACCCCTATGACTACTAGCTGACTTTGCTTCTTACTGTCTGAGAGAGCAGGGTAAAATGTTTAAAAATGCCCCTGGAAAACTGACCGGTTGGCCCCTTCCCTGGGGGCTTAGCGTCTTCTGTGCTGGGTACTGGATGGGTACGCGATGAAGCGGGTTGGATTGTGGTGAATCTGCTCCACTACTTCCCCCCCATCGGGAATTCTGGGTTATCCGGAAAACTCTGGACCGGGCACCAGCATTCCAAAGCAGTGCCAGGTCCTGGGACTAATAGATGTGAGTGTTATGTTTTTTTTGAAGAGTCTGTGTGTTGAGAGTGGGGGCAGGTGGGAAGGTGTGATTAAGACTGTGTATGTTTATTCTTTTTTCTCTGCTGTTCATTTGTCAGGTTTGGTCTGAATTGCTCCCTCTCCCAAGAACATCTCAAATCTCCGCTAAGTGTGCAGCCCATTCCCCCTGTCCTGCTACTCTCTGCTGGCTGGCGCTTTGGCTAGCCGGTGCCAAAAGCTCGGTGGTGCTTGGTGTTTGGGGGTGGATAGCAGGTACTGGCTTATTCCAGGCGGATGCTTCATGACCCCCAAGGCTTGGTCGGGGCTCCTGCCAGGGGACAGGGTGCCCCTGGGGCCATGGATCCCTGTGGCCCATGGCCAGTTCCAATTCGGGGTGGCTGGCTGCCGGCTGAGCCCGCTCGCTCGTCCCTGCGGCCCCTGGGGGTTTCAGCATTGCGGCAGCTAGAGGATTTCCTTGGGTCTCCTCTTCCCTTGGTGTGGGGGCACATTTCGTGTGTTGGCCCTTCCTGGACGCCTTTGCTCTTGGGGTCAGAACCACTATTGCGTATTTTTCCTTTGGATAAACTTTACATGCACAAGTGCACTCCCACAAACAAAAAATACTGCACAAAATCAGTGCAATGAGTGCAATTCAATACCTCGGCTCCAGACGTTCCCGCCGACTCCACAGACACTCCACTGCACTTCTCCCAAATTGCAGCTGACTGCAGACAGTGCAGAAATTGCAGAAAACAACTTGTGAAGTTTGACCCACTAGAAGAGCGAGGTGCGCGACAACGCTGGGACCCTTTTTCCACCTGAATCTCCGCTCTTTTTGTCCCTCATGTCCCTCCGTCTTCAGACTAAACTCGCCCCCACTTCCTCGCCGCCTCGGCCGTATCTAGACCCACAGTGTGTAGCACAGACCACGCTTCAATACTGAGCATAAATAACAAATTTCTGTGTCAAGCTCACTGCAACACACTGCTGAGAGTATAACCAGGAAGCGAGGTAGGAGGGCAAAATAGGTTTAGTGCCACCGCAGGTTTAGTGCCACCGAAGCATGGGAGGGAGTATTACATCCAGGAGCAAATGGATAAAAACAGACCGGAGGAAAAAAAAAACATGAATCGATTCTCTTGCGGACGTGTCAATGCATCGGATCATCGGCTGTTGGATCGATGCATCGATACAAAATGACTACTATTTACACCCCTAATGTTTATCTCCACCTGTCTACTGGCGAGAGGCGGGGTAAACCATGGACAGGTTGCCATTCCATCACAGAATAAAGCTATTTACATGCATAAATCAATTGGAAAACTATGGTGAAAGCTGTAATGCTCCACTTGTGAAAAAAAATCTGTTTGGCTCTGTTTGGCATTTGCCAGATAGGAAAAAAGAAAAGGAAAACTGACAGGTCCGCACATAGGGGAGGACAGTGTGGACAAATCAATTTAACCTCCCACCAGTAATGGGCTGCCTGACATGCAAGATAATGCATGCCTGTATGAGTTGTACAGTAGTACATAAGCCCCATCCAAGAGATTGATATTTCAGATATCCCAAAGAATAGCAAAAACTTATAGCCTGTTCTACACGCCTGTGTCGGTACATAATGGGCCAACCTTTAAAGCACTATCGATCAGTGGGTCGATGGCTTGTACAATAAGCAAATTCTTCGTTGAGTCCCTTTTACCACATATTCTCAATCAGACCAGAGACATGGCTGATGATTATTGCATCATAGGCTGTGGTGGACAACTTGTTTCACTAAAAGGCATGTGTGACCTTTATGTCTCTGTTTGTGGATGCAGGAAGATTGTCCCAGCTATGATTGTTCCAGGCCTGACAGAACAGATGATCCTTGGCAGCAATGCCATCAAACACAATCTAACTAAAATGCACTGACAGCTACCGGAGATTTGTTTCCTCGTCAAACAATGGCCAGACAGATGACCACTGCCATTTTCTGTCACTGCTTTCCAGCACAGAGCAATGGAGGGGTGATTACATTCCAAATAAAGTGGGGACAGTGAAAGTCAAGAGCTGTGTGATCCTGAAACGAAAGAGTGAACACCTTGTCTGGGGCAAGTTACCCGAGTCAACAGTAATGTCGGCAAGCAATACGGTGGTTGTTGAGCCAACACCGTGTACAGCTGATTGAAAACAGATTGTTGTTGGATGCGTGGTTACTCCTCTTTTGGGATATTGATGGTTGCCTGTTAGGATTATCAGTCACCTAGGTCGGGTTGTGGTACTAAGGAGGAATACCAGGATAGCAGATTTGTCTCCCTGTATTTCTCTTTAGGACCTGCCAAAAGCTGATGAGGTTGAGTGTTACCTGCAGTGTGTACAGAGCCAAATTGTACAGACCCTGGGTCTGCAAAACATTGACCTGAAGTAATGTGAAGTGTCACAGAAGTGGAGGGATAAGCTCCAGGACAATATAGTAGAGTATGAGTCAATCTTCTCCTGACATAAGATAGACTGTGGAGAAGCTAAGGAGTTTGTACATCGCATTCACCTTGTTGATGACATCCCATCCCATTAACAAGCCCTTTTACGGGACTGGGTTTCAGCCCGTCCCCTGGGAATCTGAAGGTTGACGGGAGAAAGAGACACAGAGGGGGGCGGCGAAGTCCTGTCAAGTCCGTATGTAGGTTTTCACTTAAATGAGTGAGCCTGAGTGTATTCTAGACTCTACTCAGGCAGTAAAATAGTGCGATAACGTCCTAACTGGGCAACAGACCCCCGGAAGTGTCTGTGAAAAATAGGAGTTCTGCGTCTATATTGGCAAAAAAAATAAGGTAGGCCTTAAAAGGAATGACTGTGTGAGAGTGTGTGAGGAAACAATCAAACCTTTAGGCTTCGTTGTTTCATACCAAAAACAGCAGGAGTAAATACAGTACAGCTCTTGTGGATGCAGAGGCAAGAATTTCTCACCTGAAAAGGTAGAAGAAGAAATTACCACAACAGTTTTTGGGTACTGTCCTGCTGAATAAACATCCAGTGCTTAGAATACCCTAGGTGTTTGTACTGGACTAAATTCTTTAAAATGGGTAAAGGTCAAAATAAAGTCAGAGATAATTTAAAATCCAACGATTAGAAGTTTGTAGAAGCGCAGGATCCAACAAAAAATAAACACTTGAATATATGGATTAAAAAATATGGGTTTGAGGGACGCCTCTATTCCAAAATAATAAAATAAAAAAAAAGAACTAAATGATAAAATAACTAAAGTGAGCCAGTGAGGTAAAAGAATTAAAAAGGATGGGTTCAGGAAAGAGAAAAGAGAAGATCATAAAGGGGATGAAAAGTTTGTGTCAGATTGATCCGAGTAATTTAAAATACTTGCAGAAGTGGAAGGAAAAGTATGAAATAGATGGTGTGTGGAAGGTAGATCGATGGAGAAATGTTGTGTGCCAGCTAGAAACAAGCACTAGTGCAAAAATAGATAAATAATAAATAAATAAATAGATACATAACTAAATAAATGAGCACTAAATGGCGAGGTGTTGGTATAATACATGCGCAAAGTAGATACGATGTTATTATTAAAAATTAAATAAATAGATCTAATGTTGTGTTTCTCCATCTTTTAATGTTATGTGCTTCCGTCTTTAAAGTTATGTCTGTGGGTTTTTTAAGTTGTTTGTGCGTCCAAAAGATAATGAAACACCTGTTTAGAGGGAGACAGCTTGAGCAGCGACTGCAGATCTGACTCAAGCTGACATCCAGAGCCTGCTTGGTCTCCAACAACATTAGGTTATAAACAAAAGTAAAGAACCCGTCAGAAAACGACTTTAGTCAAGCAAACTATGGTAGCGACTGAAAAACATAGATCACCGCCATATAATCCTTTAACCCCCCAGGCAAATTGCCCAATTTGTATCCAGACTTGGATGACCTGATTAAATCAGATCTTCCTTTATCTACAGACCAGACACTGCCTAAAAGTTTTCCACAGGAGGGCGGAGGGAGGGATGTCCAGCCTCATATCTCAGCGTGGGATAACAAATAAAAATAAATAATTACTCAAACTGGCAACGTCTAATGTAACCACAGCAATGCCAGAAAATAAGCTAAATAGGGAGGTGGCGCGTTAATATTATGGGCCTATTCTATATGTAACCCAGGAGAAATATTTCCTTTCCAAGCCACCAGACCCCTCAAAGGCATCAAGGAGGCAGGGGCGGTCCGAGGGGCCGAGGGGGCTTTTAGCCCAGACCAGTAAACACAGATGAGGAAAGCTGGAATTGTTCCAATCAGATTTGGGAAGAGGCTTCAGGGGCAGCTAGAGCAAATCCAGAGCCTTTAAAAACAGTGGAGCATGGAAGCTATTGAATGCATAAGAAAAAAAAAAAAAAAAAAAAACATAAATAGTACTTACAATTAATGGACAGGCAGTTACACTTATTTGTGATTCAGGAGCCTGTAATACTTGTATTAAAGATAATGTAAATGCTAAAAGCATCTAAAATGCCAATTGTTGTAAAATCAGCAACTGGCCAAACATCCCAAGAATGGATGTCAAGGGCAATAGAAATAGAAAACCTTCAAACAGGTAAAACATCGCATGCTTCTGTAGTAATATCACCTACTCACCCAATTAATCTGTTAGGGCAAGACTTGATAAAAAAAAAAAAATAGGCATTGAAATTTTCCTCACGCTTGGGGGAATGAAGGCTGTACAAATAGAACATGTAATGGCGTTGCAACTAAATCCTTCTGTGTTTTATGCAACATGCTTATCATCTCTGCTCCATGTCCATCTGTTCCTACTATGGAAACACCCTTATAAAATTCTGTTAGATGTAAAACCCTGGGTCCAAGATTGAGCATGTGTTAAAAAAAAAACTCAGCATTCTTTGCTATCAAAATCTGATGAAAATGATTTCAAAGATATTCCAAATGCTTTTTGGTCTACAGGACAAATTGATGTAGGACTGTTGACAATTGTAGATCCAGTTAAAATAGTTCCTAAATCGCAATACAGGCCACAGATAAAACAATATCTGCTAAAATGTGAAGCAAAGGAAAGTATAAAACCAGTTATGAAAAAAAAATTTGCGAGTGCAGAAACAAGTCTGTTGCTTGGGCCATGTTATTTCAGAAGAAGGTAAAAAGCTACAAGAAGAGTGAAAAACTGCATTAGCAAGAACGGAAGCCAGTAACTAAAGAACAAATGTCTTTTTAGAATTATGCAATTACTTCAGAGCTTGGATTTCACATTATGCAAAAAAAAAAGAAAAAAAAAACTCAGCTTCTCTTAAGCTTTACTTATGACAACAATAGCTATGTCAGAGACAATCTAATGGACCCCAGAAGCAAAACAGCAATTCACAAAGCTAAAAGCAAAACTTTTCTTAGCAACTGTCTTAGCTCTACCAAATTACCAAAAACTGTTCATCCAAACAATCAACGGTAAAGCAAGTTATATGACCTCTGTGTTGCTACAGCCTCATGGCGATAAGCTCAAACCTGTAGTGTCCTACTCTAAAGGGTTAAAGGGGAACCGTGAAACAGCAGCTCCCCAGTATTGAAAGCAGCAGCTAATTTGAGCCATTGGACTTGTCAAAGGGAGGGATGGGAACTGGTAACTTTAATACAGCAACATTTAACAACATATGTATTGAATTCTTATGCAGAAATTTTTTTGTAAAGCCTTTAAAGTTTGTGTTAGACATAATCCTCAAGGTAATATAAGACCAAAATGAGGAAATTTTCCAGAACCAGAGGGAGTTTTTTAAGTGATGCATATGGATTATTTTTTTAACTAACAAGTAGTGGCCCTTACAAATACTGTTTAATAATGATTAATGCCTTTTCAAAATGGGCTGAAATAGTCCCAGCAAAGCATGCAGATGCATTGACAGTAGCTAAAGCTATATGCAAAGTTGTTGTTCCAAACTTTGGAATCCCACAGAAAATGTACAGTGACAATGGTCCACATTTTGTGAATCAGGTGATTCAGCAAATGGCAAGCAGGTTACAAATAACATTAAAGAATAACAGCGCTTATCTTCCACAAAGTTCAGGACTTGTGAAAATAACAAATGGGACAGTTTAATCCAGGCTTAAAAAGTGTATGAAAGAAATAAAAAGGGCCATGACCAGAATGCCAAGACGTAGTAACACTGTCCATGAAAATAACTCCGACCAGTGGTTTGACTCTGTTTGAAATAATACATGGCAGACTATACAAATTACAACACAATTGGGTGGGTGAGGTTCACAATACAAATGCCACCTAAGGAGGAAGAAAAGACACTAGTAGATCACATCGTAGAGAAATGTTGCAGTCTAAAGAAGTGTCCAATGCAAATTTCCTGCGGGAAAGATCTTTATCTCCACAGAATCCACAAGCAGTGAGACCAGGGACTGGACTGGGTGTTCATCAGTCATCAGAGGGAAGAACTGGACGAGTCCAAGGTGGAAATGACCATTACAAGTGCTACTGACCATGCCAACAGGTGTGAAGATTGCTGAAAGACCATCTTGGATTCACCTCAGACACTGTAAGTTACAGAGAGTGTCAAACACCTAAGGTTGGAACAGTCCGACTACAAAGGGGTTTGGTTTTTTAGGGCCACTCGCCTCAACGTCGGTGAAGAAATCAACTGATCCCTGTTCTTTAGAAACCTGGGTAAAATTAACATCTCTGCTAACAGCAAAATGGGGTTCCCATGAAGATAGGGCTTCTTTTAAGTTATGGATGTTGCGTACAATATCTGTTTCAGTCCAGTTCAGTTCCTGATTAATATAAACTTGTAGCCCAAGTTGCTGCAGGATTTGAATCAACAATTTGCTGGTGGTGTACCATTAATAAAAATGTGGATAGAATTAATTAAATACATTACAATGTCCAGAAATTAGGTAACTGGCTCAAAGTGGTTTTAAAGCTGTATATGGGCAATTAGCTGCAACTTCACTCATGCCTTTCCAAAACAGAATAGCTTTAGATAAGTTATTAACAGAAAAAGGCGGAGTCTGTGCTATCCTTGGCGAGCAAAGCTGCACCTTCATCCCTAACAACACGGCTTCAGATGGCAGCCTAATCATAGCCCTGGAGGGCGTTAGGTCACTGAATGGTGAAATGAAAGAGCACTCCGGCGTGGCCACATCCATGTAGGACTTGTGGTTGGACGCCTTTGGCAAATACTGCACCCTGGTGTCCTCTGTACTGGTGTCCATAGCTGTGTTTGCCGCCATCCTGACCCTCTGTGGTTGCTGTCTGATTCCCTGCATTCAAGGTCTCATTTAGAGACTGATCTCTACTGCTACCTCCTCTCCACAGCAGCAGTTTCAGATGAATCCACTCTTCGCACACACAGATTCCGCAGATAAAGTTGTGGCACAGTTTTTTGCCCGCCATAAGTGAATTTGTAGCTCTTCCGGATTTAAGTGAATGTATCTACATTATAGTATGTAGCTGATGTATAGCTGATAGTCGAAAATCATCTTTGAAGTGACTATTTGGTGAAGTTTGATAATGTTTTGCTATATTCACATTATACACCATAAACAGGAGGGAAGTGTTAGAAATATTTTATTTATACACTCACTTTGTGTTTCATGGGTTGTGTTCTAATGAACTATTATGATGTATAATGTGTGATTCATCTTTTATTAACTCTTGCTTAAGATTGTTCCAGATAAAGGTCATGCAACGGACGGGTTGTGAAAGAGGTCTGAACTTCCTCTATCACATGCTGGGTTGTACAAGAAACCTGAAAAGCCTCTATCACATGTTTCTTCTAAACAATTCAATTGTAAAACAACCACATGCTTATGGAAGAATTATCCTGCCATAATGCAAGAGCACATAATTT
>NW_015151926.1:15786-19463 GCF_000732505.1 Cyprinodon variegatus
TCTTTTTGATTCCCTTTTCCCTTTAGTTAAACCTCAGCTGATGTAATTAGGGACATCCCCTTTTCTTCAATAAATAGCAAGGAGAAAGCTGAAGACTGCAGAGTGGGGTGGAGATTGTAAACTCCACAGTCTCCTTCCTACTCTCCTCGCGAGTAACTAAATTGTCTCTGTGCCTTCTTTCTTTCCCTGTATGTATGATGTTTTAGGTGCTTAGACCTGACACCCTATAAAGCAACATCCATATAGAGCGAACCCTGAGAAGTGCCAGGTTATGCAAAAGGAGGTACAGTACATGCTGCAACATGGTATAGCTATGCCCAGTTCTAGCTCATGGAACTCACCATGTCTGCTAGTAGAGAAATCTGACAAGTCACCACGTTTTTGTACAGACTTCAGAAAAGTCAATTCAGTCACTAAGCCTGATTGTTATACTCTACCTCGATTAGATAACTGCATAGATAGGGTAGGGTCTGCCACTTTTGTCACCAAACTTGACCTATTGAAAGGTTATTGTGAAGTCCCCTTGACCCCTAGAGCATGTGAAATCTCAGCCTTTGTCACCCCTGATGACTTTTGTGAATGTAGGTGATGGCATTTGGCATGAGAAACGCCCTGGCCACTTTTCAACTCCTTGTAAATACTGTGCTGAGAGGTGTTGATGGTTGTGAGGCTTATCTAGATGATGTGGTCATCTGTAGCTCAACTTGGTCCGAACATGTTTCCAAACTTGATGACGTTTTCTCAAGGCTGGTTGTTGCCAATTTGACTTTAAATCTAGCTAAGTGTGAATTTGGCCAAGTCACTGTCACCTATTTGGGTAAAGTCGTAGGTCGTGGACAGGTTTGCACAGTTGGGGCCAAAATAGAGGCCATTGTTACCTTCACTGTTCCTAGTACCAGGCATGAGCTTAAGCGTTTCATCGGTATAGCAGGGTACTACAGGGGTTTTTGTAAAAATGTTGCTGTTGCTGCCCCTTTGACAAACCTGCTGAGTCCTAAAGCTCCCTTCGTCTGGTCTGAAGCATGTCAAGTTGCTTTTGATTATCTGAGGGCTTTGTTGGCCAGTACCCCTGTCCTGACAGCCCCTGATTTTGGTCAGCCCTTTAAAATTGCAGTAGATGCCAGTGAGGTTGGTGCTGGAGCTGTCCTCCTGCAAGACAGATCAGGAGTCGAGCATCCTATCTGCTACGTCTCTAGGAAGTTTAACATCCATCAAAGCAGATACTCTACCATAGAGAAGGAGGCTTTAGCTCTAATCCTAGCTCTTGAGCATTTTGAAGTGTATGTTTCTTGCAGCCAACCTGTCGTGGTCTACACTGACCATAATCCACTGGTCGCACTTGGTCACATGAATAAACTCCAACCAGCGCCTTATAAGATGGAGCCTGTTTCTGCAAGGCTTCAACCTGGACATCCGCCACATCTGAGGACGTGATAATGTCCTTGCAGACACCCTGTCAAGGTCATGAGTTGCCCACTGCTTATATTGCATGATGATTGATGTGATCAACTTGCTTATGGGAGGGGGTGTTATGTATGGAGCTGTACTAAGCCTCCCTTTCAGTTCCAGGTTTTCCAGCCTGGCCTTAACCCTCATTGAGCTGGAGTCTTTAAAGGTCTGCCTTGGCTACACCCTCTCTCTCGTTCTCCAGCCTGGCAGCCAGAACAGCAGCAGCTTCTGCTCACTACCACTTCCTTGTCCCCTTTTTGTATGTTTTAACCCCTAGTTTTGTAATAAATCCTGTTTGATATGTTAAATGTTTTGTTGTCTTCCACTATGTTGCACCCACCAAGCCGGGGCGTAACAGGTACAGACAGTCAAAAAAGAGGTGACCAACAGTCTCAATTTCACATTCACAGAAGGTGCAATCATTTTCTTCAAAACCAAAACGGAGCCTCAGAAATTCCTTAGGTTTCTTTGGGATGTATCAGGATGAAATTCCTTGACAGACAAACTACGTATGACATTGTTGGTCAGCTTTTTATAAATAACAGACTAACCATTAAGTAACAGAGAGGGAAGTTTTACCTGAACATGGTTTAGGAGTAGGTTGTATGACATTATGATCAGAGGCTGAGGAAGGGCTGTGATTAATATATTTTCTGTTATTTAGTTTGAATTTAGAGCAAAGAGTTTCAAAAGGTAAAAGAAATTCCTTTGTGATCAAGAATGTGCATTATCGACCATATACCACTTTCTAGCTAGCTCTTGTAAAATAAAGACTTGTTCCTGAATAGGACATATCAGGAGTTCCATAGTGGGGTGTTATGAGGACTAAAATGATGCTTAAATATTAGTTTCCAATAAAGTAAGATGCGTTGATGAAAAGAATCAAGATTATTTCAGTAAACTGTAAACTGAAATAATCTGTTCACCCCTTTAATTTTTGCAAATAAAGACTAAATTTGACCAAATCCACAGGATTTGTTGTTGATGGTGAAAGGAATAAGCACAGTTAAAGACCTGCAGGTACATTTACTTCTTCCCATGTTATGGAGGGGAACAGATTATTTCAGTAAGCTGAATCCATTCTCTCTTCCTCCCATATCTTTGGGAAATAAAGAGCAACTGTTTCCAGTTTCTCTAAAATTGAAATGTGTGATATGTTATACTAGAAATGTCCTTAATCCAGGAATCTGTCATGTTTTACATTAGAAGGGGATTAACCAGAAATTCTAAATTGTGTGCCCTGCTATCAGTCAGTTTCCATCCTCTTATATCAGCAATGAAAAATAAAAAATACACTACGTGTTGTAAATCTGTTTGGTGACTGACGTTTATTTCTGTCAGACTGAAGGGACAAAAGTTGGAGAAATACCGATTCTCTTGGCGTTTAAAAAAACAACACAAAACAGCTTAAGAAGACCTCGTTAATTTATTTATTTTACAAATTTGTAAAAAGAGCAACCGATTAAACTGAATGTTACAAAGTTGACATGATTATATGAGCTGTATTCACTGAAAAATGATCAGGAGCGCCTTACAAATGGTCAGATCCGCCTCTCTGGCTGCAATGCCTGCTCCCGACACAGGGGGAACAGATTTTTACAGGGAAACAGAATTTTGCTCAAGACCGGCATTATTCAGTTTGCTTTTCAGAGACCTCAAGCTGATGTGTACACCATGTAAACATGACATCATGTCTACGATTACAGCGTACGAGTGACCCTCATTAAAATAATGTATGCACTGCTGCAGCATATCTGGTTCTTCAATTTGTTCTGTACCATTTAAAACCTCCAAGGACCGACCACAGGAAAAACAAAACCGCATTAAGCTGCTCATATGAGTGCTGCAGAAGGGGCAAAACGCAACTCGATTAGCTTCCATCTTGGGTCATAATGAACGCTCCGGTTATGACTTCCGGGTAAGCTTTGAAGACAGTCCCTCCCTTTCCGTTTGTTGCAATTTTGTTTTCTGAAATGTAAATTGTTTTATGATTTGTAAAAGTGTTTTGTTTGTTGTAAATTTGTTTTCTCAAATGTAAAGTTGTTTCAAGATTTATACAAGTGTTTCAGATTTTGTATTGTTGGTTTGCACTTCCCGGCCACCGTAGTTTTTGGACGTCTTCCAGATTATTTCTCTATGGTGCCTCATTACAAACTGCAGGAGGACCTGACGGTGTCCTAGCCTAGTGAGACCATCCTGATCTCGCGAGCTTTCAAGGTTTCACTCGC
>NW_015151926.1:21387-25166 GCF_000732505.1 Cyprinodon variegatus
CCATCATCCTGGTGGGTGGAGTGGCGCTGGCGTAATGAGGAGTGGAATCGTAAATGGGAGATGGAGCGTCGTCGACGAAATGAGGAGTTGGATCGCAAATGGCAGGAAACTCTTAGCCGTCTAAGGACCCCTTGGCCCGGTTGGAACCGTCGGGAGACCCCTGAGCCTGCTCCTGATGTGGAGCCACAATCGGTGGCCTCCTCTGCTCCTGATGCGGAGCTGCAGTTGGCGGCTTCCGGTGTTCCTGATTTGGAACTGCAATCGGCGGCTTCCGGTGCTCCTGATCCGGAGCTGCAATCGGCGGCCTCCTGTGTTCCTGTGGAGCCACAATCTGTGGTCTCCTCTGTTCCTGTGGATCCACAATCGGTGGTTTCCTCTGTTTCTGGTGTGAAGCCACAATCGGTGGCCTCCTCTGCTCCTTAATCGGAGCCACAGTTGGTGGCTTCCGGTGCTCCTGATTCGGAACCACAATCGGCGGCTTCCGGTGTTCCTGATTCGGAGCTACAGTCGGTGGCTTCCGGTGCTCCTGATTCGGAGCCACAGTTGGTGGCTTACGGTGCTCCTGATTGGGAACCGCAATAGGCAGCTTCTGGTGTTCCTGATTCGGAGCCACAGTCGGTGGCTTCCGGTGCTCCTGATTCGGAACCGCAATTAGCGGCTTCCGGTGCTCCTGATTCGTAGCCACAGTCGGTGGATTCTGTTGTTCCTTATGCCGAGCCGCAATCGGCGGCTTCCTCAGTTCCTGATTCAGAGCCACAGTGGGTGACCCTGTCTGAGCCTGTTGCTGAGCTGCAGAAGCGGAGGCGGCGTCCTCCTCGGAGCTTCCTGCAGCAGCAGCAACGGCGTCCTCCTCGGAGCTTCCTGCAGAAGCAGAGACAGCGTCCTCCTCGGTGCTTCCTGCAGAAGCGGAGGTGGCGTCCTCCTCCAAGGCCCCTGTTGCTTTTGAGACTCCGGTCCCGCGACCGGCCTCCGGAGCGTCTGCTTCAGCTCCGTTTCCACAGCCGGCCACCTGAAACTCTGCCCTGCTGTCGGTCCCATGGCCGGCCACCTGAAACTCTGCCCTGCTGCCAGTCCCACGGCTGGTCATCTGAGACTCTGCCTTGTATCAGGCCCCGCGGCCGGCCACCTGGAACTCTGCCTTACTGCCGGTCCCACGGCCGGCCACCTGAGACTTTCCCTGTCCTCGCCCACCCTGGGTGGGTTGTTTTGAGTTCTGGACCCTGTTTCTTTTTCTGTGCCTGGCCCTCCTTGCCTGTTTCCCCCTCCACTCACCCTGGATGGGTTGTTTTTGTTTTTGGGTTTTTTCTTTTTGGGCGTCTGGTATCCGCCCTTGAGGGGGGGTACTGTTGGGATCCAGAGGTTTGCCCTCCAGAGGGCGATGTGGATTCCTTTATGTGGGCTTCTGTTGTCTGTTGGGATCCAGAGGTCTGCCCTCCAGAGGGCGATGTGGATCCCTTTCTGAGGGGTTCTGCTGTCGGTTGGGATCCAGAGGCTTGCCCACCAGAGGGCGCCGTGGATCTTCTCCTGAGAGTTGGTGCTCCTTAGAAGCAGCTGATCCCCATCTGCTGATTAAGAGCTTTCCCTATATAAGCTGAGTGAAAGCTTCCCTCTGAGCCGGATTGTTGTCCTTGCCATGGAAGCAAACCTGAGCCACCCTGCCTCTTAACCCTGCCTGTCTGAACCTGCAAACCTGTGAGTTTGTTCCTGTTAACCTGTAACCTGAACCTAACCTGCTCTGTCCTCTCTGCCTTCCAGGGCAGAACCATGTGTGTCTCCAATAAATATTGGACTTTAATCCTGCCTCTGTGTCCTTGAGTTCTGCATTTGGGCTAGAAAACCTCCTACATCATGACAGAAGGCTTTGTGAGGGTAGATGGAGAACATTTTCTCTTCATGTTGGTGGAAGCGGTGACGTCCATGGAATAGTCGTTCTCAGAGACACTTATGTCTGAAGTATTTTTGGTTCAAGACCCAGAAATACAGACAAATCATTAGTTACAAGTCGAGCATTTTCTCAGTTGGCTCTCTTTACACACGTGATTTTTGCTACACTTCTGCCGTGTGAGATCCGCAAATGCGTAAAGGATTTATATCTGTAATATCTTGATTTGCTGCCATGAGCGCAGGCTCACAGGCTGCCTCTTCCTGCTGAGGGAGTTCAGCATAACTTGCTGCACCTACACCCACATACCACCACGTGGCGTTATTGTACTGTACGTGACATTACTGCAGCTGGGCCGAGTTTAATTCATCTGCAGCTATGCAGCCACCAAGGTGATAGTCTGCTAATAGCTTAACATGTCAGGGTTCCTGTGTGTGGGTTAGTGCGAGTTGTGTATCTCTACTATAGAGGATCTTTGTGGAGAACTTGGGTAGTCTACACAGGTGAAAGAAATCTTTATAATCATAGTGCTGGGCTTAAAAGAGCACCAAAACCTTTGTTCAGTGCTGGTTTCTTGTGTGTGTTGAAGATGTTAGTTGTTTCCTAGTCTCCTGCTTCTCTCAAGTATTTTTCCTGTTGTTTGTTGCTTTTGTTTGGTTTTCAGTATGTTTGTATTTTGGATTTTTGCCTCTGTTTCCTTTGGACTTCCATTAAACCATCCTCAACTCATCGGTGCCTACTCCTCTCTGCATTTGGGTCCTCAAAACCTCCACCAAACCTGTCATAACAAGCTTTATGAATTGAAAAGTGTTTCAAACCCCCCTGATTATCTTCTTTCTTTTGGTGTCTAAATATTAAATTTTCTTTCACTGCCCTCATATTCAAGGCAAAATAGAATTGATAAAGTGCAAAAGTAAAACTGCAACCATTTATTGAGCCTGTAAAGGCGATGTTAGTTTTAAAATAGTGTAAAACAGAAAGATAACAGGAAATTACATTTTATAAAAAAAGAAACATAATAGAAAACAAACTTATGATGTTTTAAAGTTTGATGGTGTTCTTTATAATTTTGTATTTATTTATTTTATTTTTATTTTTTTTTTTTACAATTTATAAAGTACTAATACATATTGAATAATATTCTAACCTTGTCATTATTACTGCTGTGTTTATACATAATACATTGAAAGGGATGGAATATTAACTTATTTTCTCAATAACTATTCCACAATAGCAGACAAAACTCTTTAAGAATATTAGAACCTGGTTTTGTTTTATATTATTATTGCTTTTTTTTATATGAAAACATTAACAATATGTTTTAATTGCTATCAACAACATTATCATCCTAGTTTCTATTTCAAAATTTCTTACCTGAACTGTTTTTTCAGCAAATCTCTCTTTTGCAGACAAATGCCAGAAAAGTGACAAGCCACTCCTTTCATCAGAGCTTTTATACTCGAAAGGAGAGGTGTGGTGGTTGGCTCAATGCTGTTAAATCACATGACTTCAAAGACACTGAGCCAATTGTCTGAAATAAAGTGAGCTTTGTTTCAGACAATTCAGTAAAATAAAAAATTTAACAAAAACAAAATTAATGTATAATTAGTAGCACATATATAATTTTATTATAAATATGATTTAATGATTATGTCTGATTTATTTATAGCTCTTCTCCTTCCTTCCTGGTCTGTAATACCAACATTGTCTTGATTTATCCTTTTTGAAAGTGGAAAAATAAAATAAGCACCTGAATAAATTCAGCTGAATCCAGTTTAAGGTTACGGCCTTAGTCAATGACTAATGACACTTTTGGATGCAGGCTATTCGGAGTCGGAAACAGACACTGTATTCTGCAGTTGTAGGCTGTAGAAAAGCATACTTTTCAACACATTAG
>NW_015151926.1:30440-31753 GCF_000732505.1 Cyprinodon variegatus
GTGGGATTTAGGCGGGGGCTCAAACAGCACCACAGCGGATGCAGGTTTGAGGACCAATTGAAGGAACCAGTGTGAATACAGGTAAGGGGTCTCTTGTCAAACTCGGTAGTACCAAGGGGGCTCGAGGGGAGGGCCAGAGAAGAATCTGAGCAGCAGGGATTTAGAGATGAGTCCTCGGTGCAAGGAGACAAGCAGATAAGCGATCCTAAGCTTAACGAACTAAGGGAGACAGAAAACAGGTATGAATCAGGAATCCAAACTATCATGTTATCTAGAGATGTGTCAGTTGGACAGAGGCCTTGTCGTACCACAACGGTTTAACACCCTGGCGTCCTTCAGCTGACTGAATGCACCTCTTTAGCTCAGCATAGCAGCCTCACAACCCGCAGGTGAGGGGCCACTCCCACCTGTCAGCAACAACCACCTGTGGATGAGAGCAAGCAGAGCACGGAACACCGAACCCTGACAGATATTATTAAGGTTTAGAAGACTCACCCATCATCAATAAGAATAATCCTAATAATTCCCCTGTAAATGTGACATTTTTACAGTCACTTTTAAACAAACACTTGTATGTTGGAAAACCCATCCATGTTTGTTCATGACCAGGATATTAAAGTAGAGGTTAAACCTTAGATCCAGGATGTGGTAACACTGGCGTAACTTTCTGAAAGACTGGTGTGTACATCTTCCCACCAACTTTGGGCATGGTGGGGACAGTCCCCACCAATAATTGATTGATGGGGACTGATTTACTTTAGCCAACAGTAACTGGGGTTGGGTGCAGCTGTTTGTGTTCAGCGTTTTCAGTCCGTGTTTTCATCTCACTCTCCCGCTGCTCTCTAAGTCTCACCCCTTGGTGAAACATCATGGGATCAGTCGCTTTGGGACATGATATTATTTGGGGTCGCTATTAACTGCACACAGAGTCGCTGCATGGAGGAGGTGAGATAATGTATATGGCAAGCCGTTTTAACATACAGTCGGTGTTGTCTGAACTTTATGGCCAGCCGTTTTAACTTAAATTTACAGCACTCAGTGAATTTTAACTAGCATTTACTCCGATATATGTTTCAGTAAAAGTTAGGAGACGGGTTGGTTAAAAAATTCAGAGAGGCCACCGAAAAGTCCGTAAGTAACACATACGGAGCTTTTTCAGCTAAAAATGGCAGCAGATTGTACATTTATATGAGTTTAAAAAGCTGGGCTTCTCAGGACCATACTCATTACAGATTAAAAGCAGTGGAGCATGGTGGGGCCGGTTCTTCCTGAAGTCGACGATGATCTCCTTTGTCTTCTCCACCTTCAGGATC
>NW_015151926.1:32659-34293 GCF_000732505.1 Cyprinodon variegatus
AAGTGAACACTGCACACCATAAAATTGCATTTATGCCTCACCCGTGCCCAAGGGAGCAGTGTGGCGGGACGGTACCATGCTCAGGGTACCTCTGTCATGGAGGAGGATGGGGGAGAGCGCTGGTTAATTACTCCCCGCACCAACCTGGCGGGTCGGGAGTCGAACCGGTAACCTTTGGGATCCAAGTCTGACACCTTAACCGCTCACCCACGACTGCCCTTCTTGCCGTGTGTTTCCAAAGCCAGCTGAATAGAGCGGATGACAAAGACAAGAACCTGCAGAGATTTTGCATTTATTGCAACTCAACGTGAATGACATCAGGGGGGATGCTATCTGACGGGCCTATAAACCCCTGATGTGGTGTAAATATCATCAGGCTGCATTACCTCTACTCATGGGTGTGATGTTTTTTAACAGGGCGTTCAGATCTGGTGAGTGTATGAAATTAATAACTGGGGATGTCTAATTTTGAAATCCTGTGTGTTTGGGTTGTTATGGATACTGCAACATCTGTCTGTCTGTCTGTGCGTCCGTCCCTCCCTCCGTCCATCCGTCTTTCTCTCTTTCTCTATATAGGCTAACATTTGATCCTTCACTCTCCGTAGTTCCCCTGTGCCACGAGCACAGGGCGGCTGTTACGCGCCTTAAGCAAGCATGCGCGTTTCCTGTCGCTGACAGGGTAGTTGTTTGCAGATGTGAGATGAAAAGTTGAATGAAGAATGACAACAGTAAACAGGGAAACTAATATAACATAAACAAACAACTACAGCTCAGAAGGGCAGGCTTTAAAATCTATTAGTGAGGGAATAACTGGATCGTGGAGATTTTACTAAAGATGATGAAGAGCAATGGAGACCTGAATCTGACCTCCAGAGAAGCTGTGGAGATATCAAACTGACATCCAAGTGAAGATGTGGAGGTTCCAGACACTAAAAATGGATAATATTGTTTGGTTGGCTCTACTAGTTACAGTAAAGGAAAAAAAACATAACTTTGGTGGAAGACTTGTGAAATATATTGACAGTTAAATGTCCTGCTACCATTTATTTACATATTTACAGTAGTAGACAGAAAAGTCTTTACTGGCAATGTAGAAATGAAACATATCAGGGATAATCATTGTCTTAGCTAATCTTTAACATTATCAACTTATATTGTAAAAGAAAGCTCTGTGTTTCCATCTTGAAGCTTTCTCTCTCCAGTTCTTTTCCTGAGAAGAGATCACTCGAAAAAAAAAAAAAAGAAAACTTTTAATATCACTTCATAATGCATATGTTTAAAATAACTATGAGACAGGACAAAAGATTTTGATAGAAACTGTAATCTTACTTAGATCAGGTAAGTTGCTCAGAGTTACAGAATGCTTACCAAATAGGCTCACATCCCATGAAGTGGGCATGAATAAGAGAAGCATTTTATACAACTCCAGTCTGCGACATCAACACATTAGTACATCATGCACATTTGTAAATGAGAAGACATCCATGGCTCCAGCCTTATAAAAATATTACAATATGCTCTTAGATAAAGGACACCAGTTTAGTTACATTACTAAATATTTGCCACATGCAGAGTGAAGATTACTTTTTATCTTGATAGCGGAACTGTCCTAATTATATAAACTACTTGGAAAA
>NW_015151926.1:39864-41054 GCF_000732505.1 Cyprinodon variegatus
CTGATAGAATCCGTTTCCCCATAACATGGGAAAAAAATAAACAAATCCAGTGAAACTGTCATTATTTTTCATATATTATGTTTAAAACATTTATTATTTTATATTTTTAAATCCAAAATAGTTGTTGGATTATCTTTATTTAATGTATTTTAATTCTCAATTCCAACTGTCTGCAATTGCATTGCTCCAGACATTTGGAATTAAGAAACATCTTCAAACTTGTGAAAACAATGTCCAGTGGTTTTGGTTTGAACTTTTTTTTTGAATATTTATGAATTGTTAGATAAACATTTAAACAGAAAATATATTAAATAATAATAAAGATCATCAAAGGGGGAACGGATTTTATCAGTGTTGGGAGCTGGAGAAGTACCACCTTCCTCCAGCAGAGTCCGCCGTGCATCCTCCTGAGCCGAGCCTTCGACGCACCTGTGGCTCGTTCCATCATCAGAGGATCCACAGTATAAAAGCTGTCTTCAGACCTTGCCTCGACGCCGCAGTGTTGAATCTAGTTGGTTAGCACCTGAGCCAAAGAACCTTCTGAGAATCTTTATTGCCCTCTGAGTCCTGCTAGGATTCTAATCCTTTTATGTCTCTGTTTCCAGGAAACCTGTGTTTCTCTGTGAGCTCTGGATGAGCTTAGACTGCCGAGCCTGCCCTCTGAGCCAAACCCGAAGACTCCTCTCTGGATTTCCCATGCAGCTCTGGATTAAGAGCTGAAAACCCAAAGCCAAGGTCTGCACCCTCTTCAGAAGTAAGACGCTGAAGCAGTTATCGGACTCTGCTGAAACAAACCTTCTCTGGACCCAACAGTTCCTCTCTCTGAGCTCGAACCGGGAACCCTCAAGGTATTAACCTGAACATCACAAACCCAAACCCAATTGCTCTCAAAGCTAACTGCTCTGTTACCTACACAGACTCCAGTGAACCAGTCCCCAGGCCTGAACCAGTTCCTGACATTATTCCATGTGCTTGTGTACAATAAACATTGTTAAAACTTTTACTCCTGTTTCTGTCTCCGTGGTGTTCTGCATAACTGGGTCTCATCAGTGAACCCATCATGACAATCAGGTGGCTAGAATATACGATTCCCCTCTCATAACTTTGGCAAATAATGATCAAATGTCACTAAATCCAGAGGATTTGTTGTTGATGATGAGAGGAATAAACACAGTTAAAAATGTGCAGGT
>NW_015151926.1:42004-50713 GCF_000732505.1 Cyprinodon variegatus
GGAAAGTAGCTAGCCCCTCCAGGCTAATGGCGTTGTCCGGGATTGATGATGTGAGCCACGTCTCTGTCAGAATGAGAGCGCAACAGTCCCTGAACTCCCTCTTTGCTGAGAGCTCGAGTTGAAGATGGTCAGTTTTGTTGTCCAGTGAACGTACATTGGAGAGCAGGATGGATGGAAGCGATGGTCTGTAGGGGTTAGCCTTTAGCTTGGCTGCTAAACCTCCACGACAGTCGCGTTTCGTCGGCCGGCTGCACCGCTTCCACTTGGCTCTCCTCCAGCGTGAGCTGCTCGACGAGTCCGCGGCATAACAGGCCTCCGGGGCTTGATCCCGGAGCACTCCGGAGTCACGTAAACAATCGAACGTAGTGGTGGTTACAAGTCCAAATAAACTGCAGCAGGCGCTGGCGGTCAAGTGATGATCTGCTGGATTGATAAGTAGTTTGCAGCGAGTTTGGCGGCATTTTTTATGAAAATCTCCACAAGTTGGTCGGAGCTGTATGCCAGCTGCTGCCGCCAGGGGCGCCGCCAGAAGTATTGAAGGCAGTTGCGCCTCGGGACTTCCGTTCCGGTTCTTTTCCTGGGAGCAAGTTATTTACTACTCTTAACTCAAACTGGGTAAAACCATGTAGAAAGGACTATAAAAACAGTAGTAAAAAAGTAACGGAGTTTATTCCAGATCAGGTCATTACAGGACAGAGAAAAATGCTTGGAGCTTGCACAGCTGTGGGCTCAAAAATCACATCCGCGAGCGTCCGGCAAAGATTGAGCCCCGAACAAGGTAATCTTCTCCTTCTTATACCTCATGAGTCTATGTGTTGGATCATGTGGAGGTTTAGCTGTCCGTATCAGAAACTGACACGCCATCCATGCCCTGACCTGTATGCATCTTGCCTCTATGCCCAAGAATTACAGATAGCTCTCCTCTTTCAGTCCGGCTCCAAGATGTGCCCATATCCTGTGTATCTTTAAAAGAGAAGAAGGCTGTCCTATTTAGATGACCTCCGTTCACACAGTGACATCTACAATGTGAAGGAAGACCTTCTACTCTCTCTTTTCTCTCTACTTTCTCATTTGGCTAACAAAGTAAAAATATCCTTGTAACAGAGATAGATTGATCACATCTAAAATAGAGGAGCAGATCAAAGGGAATACCTCCTTAAATAACCTGGTTGGAACTGGATCTAACATACAAGTTGAAGGTTTAGATGAAAACAATAGTTTTGCTAACTCTGAAAGTTCAACCCGGTTTATATTCTGCGGCCACCTCAGATGCTGCCTCACCTTTCAAAGATAAACCAATCATAGTTATAGTCTTATTTTTGATTAAATCAATCTTATTTCAAGGCTGCACTTTCAAAAAAGATGAAATTGTCCAGAGAGCTGTTCCGAAGTAAATTTCTTTTTGTTTTACACTTGTGTAAACAAAATGACAAATAAATCTGTCTAAGTCTAAGTCTTCTTAATGAAAAATCCCATAAAATTGTCTTTTTTCCCCAGTGGTTGTTCAAAGACTTACTTGAATTTCTGGGGTTTCCCTGTAATTCCAGGTAGCCAACTAGGGTTGAGGACTTTAAAATCAGGGTAATGTGCTCTATTTTTCTAGTCTTTTTGAGAACACTAGCAGGAGCATTTTGGATTATCTGTAGCTGTCTGCCTGTTTTTTGGCAGACCAGTGAAGAACTGACAATGCAGCTAAACATTGAAGCATAGATGACGAAGTGAAACAATTCTATAACCATGGAAGAGGAGCAAGAAGGCAAAAGTACGCCAAGTGAATTAATAATTACATAGGGGACTGTTGGGCTAGTGGTCAGAGCAGTGCGTGTGTGCACTCAAAGGTTACAAGTACCCTGTTAGATCCCCACAGCCGGCACTCTAGGTCTCTGAGCAAGACCCTTAACCCCACACTGCTCCCTGGGCACTGCACAGTGGCTGCCCTGTGCTCCCCGTGAGATTAGATATTAGACTGTGCCTTATCATGGCCAAATAGAAGTAACTTGCTGGAGTTATGTGGAGAGTTAGGAGTGAGATGATGAGGGCGGTTGCCTCCTCACTTTAGACAAGAATGAAATATAGATACATGCCCTTCAAGCTGTTAAAGACTACCTAATGCCATGAACGGCACAGACAGCTGTTTTAAAATGTTTTTATCTGACTAGGGAAAAATGTATGTCTTTGAAGACCTCAAAGTTGTTTCTCTTGGGAAGACCCAATGTTTTTGTGTGAGAAATCTCTTTACATGCAGGGGTGAGAAACCACCCTGCCAGAGGCTCACTCACAGTTTAACTGTGAGTGTTGTTCTCCTCTGCAGAGAGAATATAACTATTTCTTCCTTGCATATTGCCTCTCGATGCTCATTAAACTTCACATCTCTAAGGGGATGGGTTAAAAGCAGAGGTACATTTTCCAGTGTGAAGATATATATTCTTAGCATCCCTGGGGAGGATGTTAGAAAGCGCCCCTCCCGGGGATTCCATCATTCTACTGGGAGACTTCAATGCCCACGTGGGAAATGACAGTGACACCTGCAGGGGCGTGATCGGAGGAACAGGTCCCCAGCTCTGAACCCGAGTGGTGGCTCATTATTGGACTTCTGTGCAAGTCATGGATTGTCCATAATGAACACCATGTTCAGGCATAAGGATGTCCATCGGTGCACCTGACACCAGGACACCCTAGGCCGAAGGTCGATGATCGACTTTGTAGTCGTATCTTCTGATCTTCGGCTGCATGTCTTGGACACTTGGGTGAAGAGGGGGTGGAGCTGTCCACCGACCACAACCTGTTGGTGAGTTGAACACACTGGAAGAGGAGGAAGCTTGAAAGACTCGGCAGGCCCAAACAAGTAGTGAGGGTCTGCTGGGAATGTCTCATGGAACGTGTTCAACTCCCACCTCCGGGAGAGCTTCTCTCAGGTTCCGAGGGAGGTTAGAGACATGGAGTCCGAATGGGCTGTGTTCTCTGCCTCTATTGTCGATGTGGCTGCCCGTAGCTGTGGCCGTAAGGTTTGTGGTGCCTGTCATGGTGGCAATCGCCGAACCCGGTGGTTGACACCGATAGTAAGGGATGCTGTCAAGTGGAAGAAGGGATCCTATTGAGCTTGGCTCGCTTGTGGGACTCCTGAAGCAGCAAGCAGATAAAGTGAGGCCAAGCGTGTCACGGCCTGGGCGGTTGCAGAGGCAAAATCTCGGGCCTGGGAGGAGTTCGGAGAGGCCATGGAAAAAGACTATCGGTTGGCCTCAAAGCGATTCTGGCAAACTGTCCGGCGCCTCCGGAGGGGAAAGCAGTGCTTCACTAACACTGTGTTCAGTAGGAGTGAGGAGCTGCTGACCTTGAAGGAGGATATTGTTGGGCAGTGGAAGGAATACTTTGAGGATCTCCTCAACCCGACAGACACGGCTTCCGTGGGGGAAGAAGAGATGGGGTGCTTGGGGCTGGATTCGTTTATCACCCAGGCTGAAGTCACCAAGGTGGTCAAAAAACTCCATGGTGGCTAGGCTTCGGGGGTGGGCGAGATCCTTCCTTAGTATCTTAGAGCTCTGGATGTTGTCGGGCTGTCATGGCTAACATGTCTCTTCTACATCGCATGGAGGTCGGGGGCAGTCCCCCTGGATTGGCAGTCCGGGGTGGTGGTTCCCCTCCACAAGGGGAACTATCGGGGAATCACACTTCTCAGCCTCCCCGGAAAGGCCTATGCCAGGGTGCTGGAGAGGAGAGTCCGGCTGATTGTCGAACCTCAGCTGCAGGAGGAGCAGTGTGGTTTTCATCCTGGCCATGGAACAGTGGACCAGCTCTACACCCTCTGCAGGGTGCTTGAGGGTTCATGGGAGTTTGCCCAACCAGTCCAGATGTGTTTTGTGGACTTGGAGAAGGCATTCAACCGTGTCCCTCGAGCTGCCCGGTGGGGGGTGCTCCAGGAGTATGGAGTCGGGGGCCCTTTATTAGGGGCCATCCGTTCTCTGTACAAGCGGAGCAGGAGTCTGGTTTGCGTTGCCGGCATTAAGTCAGACCTGTTCCCGGTGCATTTTGGACTCCGACAGGGCTGCCCTCTGTCACCGGTCCTGTTCATAACTTTTATGGATAGGATTTCTAGGTGTAGTCAAGGACCGGAGGGGGTCGGGTTTGGGGACCAGCGGATCTCGTCCCTGGTCTTTCTGGATGACGTAGTTCTGCTGGCTTCCTCCTGCCAAGACCTACAGCGTGTGCTGGGGCGTTCCGCAGCTGACTGTGAAGCGGCCGGGATGAGAATCAGCTCCTCCAAGTCCGAGGCCATGGTTCTCAACCGGAAAAAGGTGGCTTGTCCCCTTCAGGTTGGAGGAGAGTTCCTGCCTCAAGTGGAGGAGTTCAAGTATCTTGGG
Organism: Cyprinodon variegatus; assembly: GCF_000732505.1. NCBI lineage: Eukaryota > Metazoa > Chordata > Actinopteri > Cyprinodontiformes > Cyprinodontidae > Cyprinodon > Cyprinodon variegatus. The sequence goes on from NW_015151926.1 coordinate 46,363, forward strand.
GTCCTGTTCATGAGTGAGGTAAGAATGGAGCAGGAGATCGATAGACGGATCGGTGCGACTGCTGCAATAATGTGGACGCTGCACCGGTCTGTCTTGGTAAAAAGAGAGCTGAGCGAAAAGGCAAAGCTCTCAATTTACCGGTCGGTCCACATTCCTACCCTCACCTATGGTCATGAAATCTGGATCATGACCGAAAGAACAAGATCCCGGATACAAGCGGCTGAAATTAGCTCTCTCCGCAGAGTCGCTGGGCTCTCCCTTAGAGATAGGGTGAGGAGCTCGGTCATTCGGGAGAGGCTCAGTGTAGAGCCGGTTCTCCTCTACATCTAGAGGAGGCAGTTGAGGTGGCTCGGACATCTTCTTCAGATGCCCCCTGGACGCCTCCCTCGGGAGGTGTTCCAGGCACGTCCCACCGGGAGGAGGCCCAGGGGATGACCCAGGACACGCGGAGAGACTTTGTTTCTCGGCTGGCCTGGGAGCGCCTAGGGCTTCCCCCAACAGAGCTGGAGGAGGCGTCTGTGGAGAGGGAAGTCTGGGAGTCTCTGCTTAGTCTGATGCCCACCGCGACCCAGTTCCGAATAAAGCGAGAGACAACGAGCATGAGTATGAGTACGAGGTATATAAAGTTCAATTTCAAACGTCTTTTGAAGATTTAGCCCTTCCTTTCCTAATCAAACAAGAAAGTGACAAAACCTCTTCTTTTTGTAACTTTGCATGGTCCACCAGGTCCTTACTCTGAATTTTTAGATGACTTTTGAGAATACCTATCTGACTTGGTTCTGAATACTAAATAGGTAATCATAGTGGGGGATTTTAAAATACATGTTGACATGGAAGGTGATAGAAGCTGTTAAGGCTATCTTAGACGCTATTGGCTTTGTTCAAAATGTGAGTAGTCCCACACATTCTTATCTTTGTACTTTGGACCTTGTGCTGATATATGGCAGTTGCCTTTTGTATCTCTGCTTCTTTTTCTATGTCTGCTTCTGTCTCCTTGAACCCCAGTGGGCCTCAGCAGATGGTCGCTCACACTGAGCCTGGTTCTGCTGGATGTTTCTTCCTGTTAAAAGGGAGTTTTCCTCTCTACTGTCATTTTAGGCATGCTTGGTGTAAGGGGTTGCCTTTGAGTTGATATAATCAGATGGTTTTTCTTTAAATAAGAAACTTTAAACCAGTCTGACCGTATGATGTGGTTGAATTGTCTCTGTAAAGTGACTTAAGATGACACTTGTTGTGAATTGCCACTATATGAATAAACTGAATTTAAACATAGTAATTTGACACTAACAAATGATCCATCTAATCAGATAGACACCAACTTGTTGTAGTACAGTTTTCTGATATCGCTGAGATATAAGAACCACTATAACTGATTTCGGGGCTTGTCTTTAATCTTTTGATGCTGACATCAGCTGCAGTGTTGTAAAACGTTTTCCCTACTAGGCATTGATTAAATCATATTAAAGTTTAACTTCTTGGATCCCTTCTCCTTCAGAGAGAAATAGCCTATATCACAATGGGGCTGAATCTAATTAAATGATAATGTCATTTTGCAATTTTAATTGTTTTTTATTTGAAAACACCATGCCTTTAAAAGAGATGCTGTTTTTCCTAATATCGGTAAGTTTTGACAACTCAGGTGCTTCAAATGATGCACCGTGAGAGAAGACAAAGACAGAGTAAATCTTGTGGTGTAAATGAGAGCTGAGTGGCAATATGTGAGGAAGAACAAGGTTTTTTTATTTTCATCTGCAGAGGGAGAAACAACACTTTCAGTAGAACTGTCAGTAAAGTTTTTCATCCCTGCATATAAAGAACTTTTTTAAACACTACATTTCTTATTCCAAAGAAAAAACATTCAGTCCATTTAAGGACATACATTTTTCACTAGCAAGATAAAACACTTCACAGCTGTCTTCCGTTCATGCCATGGGGGAGAATGAGGAGGCCTTAAGCTCTTATCTTTTATCTCTCCTAGCCTTCCTTTCACACTTGTTACACTCAGGAAAGACATATTTTAATATTTCCTTCCGCAACCTCAAACATCCATCTGGAGTGGTCAGCAAATATCTAGCTGTCTGCATTGTTCTGCAATAAGTTTAAACATTACTTTTATAACAAGTTTATAGATCAATCAAGAATGTGAGTGAATAGATACATATTGGATATGGTTCAGAATATTTCGTTTTTCCCCAGCCTTTTATTGTCATTACACTGTCACAAGTACAGCGCAAGTCCATCCCCGGTGGGCTGCCATTGTGCGGTGTCCGAGGAGCAGTGTGGGGTTAAGAATCTTGCTTAGGGACCCAGCGTGGCAGTCTGTGGGAATGGGTTTCAAACTCAAAACATCAGGATTCCAAGCCCTATGTCCTAACCTCTAGGCCGGCAATCCTGCCTTTATTGTTATTCTAGAAGTTTGATAATATTGCCCTGCAATAGACTGGCAAACTGTACAGGGTGTACCCCTCCTGTTGGCCATAGACAGCTGGAGATAGGCACCAGCAACCCTTGTGACCCCAGCAGGGATAAGTGTGATTGAAAATGGATGGGTGAAAGTTTGTCTATATTAAGGTAAGCTTACATAAGTATCCATCTGCATATCAGGATTCACTAATCACAGTCATAGTAGTAGTGTTGTTAGTGGTAGTGCTGTTTTAGTTTTTAAAGGACTTTAAATCAATTTGCTATGGTAGATAGACTTCCTGTTTGGATTAACTGAGCGTTGTTGCTTTCCAGACAATCTCCATCTGAAGTGAAGTTATTTTTTCTTTGATATCTCTGTATCTAAGTAACTCTAACATTTTAAAACATAGCGCCTTCTGCTGCACTTTTCTACTGAGCACTTGTCAGTTTCACACGGTTTTATTTCTGGTAGTAAGGAGTAGCTAGCCTAGGCTAGCGCTAACTTAGCATCGCTATGGCTTCTCTCTCTCCCTCCCTTGACTCTTTTCAAACTCTTCCTTCTTCCTCTCCTCTCTCCTGCTCTCTGTGTCAGATGTTCTGTTATTCCTCTGCCTCCTTTAGTGATAATGAGATGTGTAATAAGTGTAGTATTTGTAGCACTCTTAACCTAAATGTAAGAAAGAAACCACATTCTCTAGGTTCAGAAAGTTGGACTCTGAGTGGAAGTTGAACAATGATTATTTATTGCACCAAACAGGTATAACTTCTTTTTATGCAAAGAATTAGGGAAAAAAAACAACCAACAAAATAGAGCTCTTTGATAACAAAACAAAAATAGAAAAAAAAAGTTCAAATAAAAGTGTCCCTTTCTTCTGTGTCAGAAGAAAAAGCTTAGATCCTTGTGGTGTGTGTGTGTGTCTGTCTGTTTATATATTCTTCTACTACCCGGGTAGTTTTTTTTTTATTGTTTCTATTGAGCGCGCTTATCTGTATCAGAGAAGTTGGTAGATTTCTGTAGTCCTCGTGGAGTGGATCCCGTTCTCCACTTCCTGTCGCTTGGCTCGCCACAGAAGGTTCAGAATTCATGCAGATCGACTCCTGATCCAGCAGAAAAATAAAACCAATCTACACACAGGGTGTAGAAAGATACTTCCATTAATACTATGTTCATCTACTACTCTTACTCTGATTCTCTGCATTGTCATAGCCAATTAATTGTAAATATTGGTCTACAACATAAGTAGTGTTATGTTAACACAGTTAAACATTAAGAACTTTTATTCTTAACATAAATGAACTTCTTCATCTTTTTTAGCAGTATTTATATCAATACCCAGCCTTTAAATCAATATTTATTTTTTTACTAAATCTTTGAGTTTGAACAACCACAATGAAATAGATAGCATTATGTACACGAAACAGTACATTAGAACAATTTCTTACATCTCACTATCACATTTATCTCTCTCTCTTTGTCTAATGACATAGTAGCAGAGGAGGCTACCTGTGCTAGCATAGCAGCTACCCGCGATTAGCGTTAGCACGCTAATTAGCTATCTCTTTAGTTATTATTTCACCTAACAAAATGATACACAGTACAATGGTGGGTCACACATTGGATAAAAAAACTCCGACTGGTTTTATGGAACTGTCTCAGCAACAACATCTTCACATGTCCTAACTCCAACAAGCTAATAACCGAAACCTAGCATCCTACCACTTAGCCTAACTCTTACCGGAGTTCAGAGGGCTTAGATGTGGTTGAAGTAGTTCTTCTCTCTTCCTCAAGGCTCATAAAATCTTCTTTATCCGGTTTATTAACTCAACAGATGATTTTTTTTCTCAGTTTGTGTATCGGCAGTGAGTGTAGCTTGGTCCATCAGTGTGATTTCACATGCTCAGTGGCAGGAACCTAATCCAATGCGCCACCATGTGGCAGAGATCATAA
>NW_015151926.1:52761-53929 GCF_000732505.1 Cyprinodon variegatus
CCACATATCTGACTCAATAACCATTAAAACAACTAGTAACAAGTAACATTTCCTCTTATCACGGAGCAAATCCCGATGATGAGACATTTGTTCTTTCAATCAACCCCCCCCACCCCCCGCTCCAAGGTGTCCTGGTTTTCCCAAATGAAAATATGGTCACCCTAACTTAGCCTAACTCTTACCGGAGTTCAGAGGGCTTAGATGTGGTTGAAGTAGCTCCTCTTTCTTCCTCAAGGCTCATAAAATCTTCTTTATCCGGTTTATTAGCTCAACAGATGATTTTCTTTCTCAGTTCGTGTATCGGCAGTGAGTGTAGCTTGGTCCATCAGTGTGATTTCACATGCTCAGTGGCAGGAACCTAATCCAATGCGCCACCATGTGGCGGAGGTCATAACTACCGCTGTGTTCTCAAATAACATACGTGAGTCTAGTAACCATGTGGGTTACATATTTTTGTAGCTTTGGAAGCGAGGGTGTCAGAGTTAGAATCCAGGCTTCAGGCTGTTGAACATCCAGGAGTTAAAGTAGGCCCCCCACATAGCTGTCCTCCAAAAGTGCCTGAGCAGCCAGGCGATTGGGTAACTGTACACAGAAAGTGTAGTCGTGGATCTCTGCCCACTGGTCACCACCAACCCGTTCACGTTTCTAACCGGTTCTCCCCACTCAGTGACACACCCACTGAGAAGCCCACTCTGGTGATTGGCAGCTCCATAGTCAGAAACGTGGCATTAGAGACACCAGGGACCATAGTCAAATGTTTGCCGGGGGCCAGAACGGGCAACATCAAATCCTACCTGAAACTGCTGGCTAAAGATAAGGTTAAATACAGTAAGATTGTTATTCACGCTGGCGGTAATGACACCCGGTTACGCCGATCGGAGGTCACCAGAATTGGTGTTGCTTCGGTGTGTAGGTTTGCCAAAACAATGTCGGACTCTCTCTGGTCCCCTCCCTGATCTGACCAGTGATGACATGTTTAGCCGCATGTCGTCATTCAACCGCCGGTTGTCTAGGTGGTGTCCTGAAAACAACGTGGGCTACATTAATAATTGGCAATCCTTTTGGGGAAAGCCTGGTCTGATTCGGAGAGACGGCATCCATCCCACTTTGGATGGTGCAGTTTTTTTTTCTGGAAATCTGGACCCTTTTATTAGTCCTCAAAACCCTG
>NW_015151926.1:59345-61048 GCF_000732505.1 Cyprinodon variegatus
TCTTCCTCTTATCCGGGGTCGGGTCGCGGGTTAGCAGCTTCAGTAGGGAGGCCCACACGACCCTCTCCCCAGCCACTTGGGCCAGCTCCTTCAGGGGTGAATCCCAAGGCGCTCCCAGGCCAGCCGAGAAACATAGTCCCTCCAGCGTGTCCTGGGTCTCCCCCTGGGCCTCCTCCTGGTGGGACGTGCCTGGAGCACCTCGCCAGGGAGACGTCCAGGAGGCATCCTAACCAGATGCCCGAGCCAACTCAACTGGCTCCTCTCGATGTGGAGGGTTAGCGGCTCTACTCTGAGTCGTCCCTGGATGACTGAGCTCCTCAGCCTATCTCTAAGGGAGAGCCCAGACACACTACAGAGAAAACTCATTTCAGCCGCTTGTATCCTCGGCTGAAGAAGCTGGCTCTTGGGACATTAGCATTCATGCATTTTCTCATATGATCGTTAAATTTTGATTACCTAATTATGACCATGTGTCATGTAATGGAACCCTCATGTCTATTCGTTAGCTATTTCAAAGAGGGAAAAGAATGATTTAAACAAGGGTTATTGGTTCCTGATTAAACAAATCATTTAATAAATCATTATTTGGCCAAATAATGTTTTATTTACCTCATGGATTTGTCTTGGGAATTGGTTTGAAAACGTTCCAAATGCTCTAAATTAGGGAAAACCTAATCCCAAATTCTTCAAGATAAACTTCAGTTTTCAAACACAAAATCCAGCTAAACTGTGGCCAATACTCCACAGTCAGGTATCAGGTATCGATATTGGGGCCATAAAAAGGCATCAGTGCAACACTAACAAATATGAAATAGGTTTATTATCTAGCACTTAGGATAACTAATTCAATTTTGAACAGTAACTACTTTATTTATAAGTCCACATGACTAAAGTCAAACAACAATAGTGCTGATTCCCTGCATGTCATCTATTTAAGGATGTAGCTGTGGTGTTGGACCTAAGTGCAGAGAGGAAGAGGCAACTAGTAGTCTCTGAATATTTAATGCAAATGATGGACAAAGCTTAGAAATATTACAGGGACAAGAAAGCCATACAGTAGATGAAAAAACAGGAAGCAACAAAGAACATGGATAGATGAAAAAGGTAACAGGAAGATACTGGGAAGTGGACTGGAGCTTACATGCTAATTGTTGGGAGATGTGATATGAAAAAGTAGAAGGAAGACTGACAAGAGTAAACAGGGAAATTAATCTAATCTAATAAACAAAGAACTGTCTCAGTCTTGGCATTGATGTCTGTTGATTACTCATTCTATTCACCTGCTTATCTTCACCCAGTTCTCATTAGCATACCTCTGTTCCACCTGCTTCAGTCTTTATTTAACCAGCCTTTAGATATTTCATCATTGCCAAATTATTTCGAGCAAGTGGTGAGAAGTTTACTAGCATTCCCCTATTTCTGATTACCTGATCCTGACCCATTCTGCCTCTCAACGTCTGAGCCTGCCTAATTTCGTCTCATCTGTTTACCTGACCTGTCTCAGGGCTGTTGCCAGATCTCTGCCTGTCTGTGTACCTGGAGCTTTTAGCTTAAAGGCACACTATGCAACATTTTTCAGTTAATTAATGTGTTCCATAACGTTTTGGATGATTAAATTAGTCATTTCAGGTTGAACAAAGGTATTCTCGGCCGCCCTGGTGGTCTGTGGGGGAAATACTGCACTTGCAATTGCAGGAGCACCG
>NW_015151926.1:64133-66146 GCF_000732505.1 Cyprinodon variegatus
GTCTCTCGAGTTAGCAACCGCACACAAAAAAAACAGGACACAAGAAATAGATAAATAGATATAATAAAAGCTCCATCTTATATCTGAGGTATGATTGTTGTTTATATTCCCTACAGAGCACTTTGTTCTCAATCTGTCATGATCTTGGCGCTGATGGTTTGGTTTTTTCCTTTGCTCCTTGCTCCCCTGTCTAATTGGTTCTGCGGCTGATTATCGCCGATCATTTCCACCTGGTTTCTCTACTATTTAGGTTGTGTGTTTGCCTCCCATCAGCGCCAGGTTATTCGAGTGTTTTGGTGAGACGAATTCTAGCCTTCTCTAGTCTGTTCTGTTTTCCTGATTATGACCAGTTTCTGCCCTGAAGATCTCGAGTTTTGCCTTGCCCCTGTCTGCTCTGTTTGTCTGATCTGATCCTGGATTCTACCGGCTTCTGAACCTGGACCTGTCTTCTGACTCAGGCCTTGGATTTCCCCTTTGTACTCGGTTGCTGCACGGCATCGGCCGGCGCCCGCGCTGCACGCTCACTAGGAACTCTGGGGGTGACGCCCGCCACTACTGCGGTCCTAACCTCCCGTCTGGATTCAGCTGTGTTCTCCGCGAACGGACTGAACTTTGAATCAGGTCAGTGACTTTGCTCCTAGTCGTATTCAGCTCCACATCCAGTCACTGAGATCATTACACAATCTGTAGGTTAACTGGTGGTTTCTAGAATTTCTAAAGGTAAAATAGGAGGCAGATCTTTTAGTTATCAGGCTCCACTCCTGTAGAACCAACTACCAGTTTAATCTGTGAGGCAGACACTGTATATTTTTAAGGCAAGGCTTAAAGCATTGTTTTCTGATAAAGCTTATAGTTGAAAATAGAGTGATGTTGTGTTAGTTGCTGTGTGAGTAGAGAGTGTGAAATGAAGTATCGGACTGTGCTTTTCTTTGGCTAAATAAAAGTAACATTGTTCCAGTCTCTGCTGGAATGTAGGAAGCTGAAGCAGGGGTGATAAAAAGCAGTTGCCTCTCTACTCTAGACAAGGATAAACATGTCCTTATAGTGATCAAGGTTCTTACATCCTTCTTTGTGTTGTGAGCAGAAGACAGTTGATGTCATGAAGCGACTTTGATGAACTGGTTTTCCTTCTTTTGTTCAAGTATGTGAGAAAGCTCTTTTGTGCAGGGGTGGGTTTAGTTTCATGGGAGACAGGGAGTTAGCTGGGATTTCATAAAAGTATAAATGTATGTTCTTAGGATAGTTAAGTCAGAGCTTTTATATACTCTGCGTCTCATCTAAGGACCTTAGACAAAATAGAATATTATCTCTTGCAAGAAATGCTTCCGACTCAGTTGCCTAACTTCACAAGAGACAGCTGGAGGTAGAGCGTTAACCATCTAGATATGACATATTGGCCAGTTTGTAGTGTAGTCCTGTTTATTTTACTGTGGCTAGGCCAACTGTCTCAGAGCTCATCTGCCTGGCTGTGTTTCCTGGATGGGGCCAACTGTCTTGAGATTGAATGATAACCAAGAAGCTGTTTGTTTATTTTCAGGATATGTGGGAGAAAGTTGAACACCTCTACACAAAACAGCAATCCACAATACAAAGTAGTAACAAAAGTATAAATGACATAAACATTTTGTATCTGGACATTCCTAACATGGATACAGTGCAGGACTGTTTCTATATTTGGCTTCTGGGTGACTCAAATGTTGGCAGTGGACAAGAAACACGTATGGCAGATGACGCTTTTGTAGTTGAGTTTAGAACAAATACAGAAGGAAGGAATGTGTTAAAACCTGTCTGGGTCGACGTCTTACTTTAATATCTGTTCAATCATAAGTTTCCACTGTCATGACCCTGCCCTTTGAGGAAGTTTTTGGTTCTGTTTAAGTTTCTATTTGGGTTTTCATTTACATCTTTATGTAATTTTGTTTTCTTGGTAATTGGTTGTTCATGACCAGGACATATATATATATATATATATATATATATATATATATATATATATATATATATATATATATA
>NW_015151926.1:67196-94721 GCF_000732505.1 Cyprinodon variegatus
CTGTAATCTGTGTAATGGATTAGCTTAATCTGGATTTATAGACAGAGCTGGGTATCATCAGCATAACAGTGGAAAATTAATCCTATGCTGTGTAATAATTCTACCAATTGGGAGTATATATATAGTAAAGAGAATTGGTCCTAGCACTGATCCATGTGGTACTCCACAGGTAACCCTAGAGCATGAAGAAAATGTGTCATTAATGTTGTGGAGTAAAAAAATTAGCACCTAAGAGTTGATATCCAAGGAAGAAAAGGTTTTATTTTACTCTGCAGAGGAGAATGGCACAAACCAGTTGGATACAGCTCTGAATGTGATTCTGAGGCTGGAGCATCCAACTGAATATAAGAAGATTCCACACACACACATTAACATTCCCCGAGAAAAACACTATTTCATCAAAGAACAGAAATAGCATCTGTTTCCCATTCACCCCATGACGTGATAATCTTGAGGTGTTTATCTATGTTTCCCCCTTATCTAACCTAGGGGGGGAACTCCCTTTCAACCCTCCTTCATTTCCTTTCATCTCAACAAAGCTTCTAAGTAATCACTCCTATTCAGGAAGAGAAAAAAACAGACTAAAATTTTTATCTCACAAACAGGCCAAGGAAAAATATTATTCCACAATGTGAACAAACTGAAATTTCTACGATGGATAAGATTTAAACCAGTCTGGTGCTGCTTTTTTAGTTCCTACAAAAATATTTAAGTCTTTCTATAGAAAAATATTATGGTCAACTGTATCAAATGCAGCACAGAGATCTAACAGGACAAGTACAGATACATGTCCATTATCTGAGGCCATGAGAATATCATTAAAGACTTTCACAAGAGCTGTTTCAGTGCTATTAAGAGGCCTAAAGCCAGACTGAAACTCTTCAACAAGTTCATTATGGCGCAAGTGGTTACACACTTGTTTGGCAACTACATCCTCAAGAATTTTAGAAAACAAAGGAAGATTAGATATAGGTCTATAACTGACCAAGTCAACTGGATCAAGAGATGGTTGATGGTTTCTTAATTAAATTTGTAATTATAGCAACCTTAAAAACCTTTGGTACATATCCCTGTAACAGAGATAGATTAATCACATCTGAAATAGAGGAGCAGATCAATGAGAATACCTCCCCAAATAACCTGTTTGGAACTGGATCTAACATACAAGTTGAAGTTTTAGATGAAGAGAATAGTTTTGCTAACTCTGAAAGTTCAGTGCCAACCCAGTTAATATTCTATGGCCATCTCAGATGCTGCCTCACCTTTCAGAGATAAACCAATCATAGTTATAGTGTTATTTTTGATAAAATCAAACTTATTTCAAGGCTTCACTTTCAAAAAAGATGAAATTGTCCAGAGAGCTGTTCCGAAGGAAATTTCTTTTTGTTTTACGCTTGTGTAAACAAAATGACAAATACATCTCTCTAAGTCTAAGCCTTCTTAATAAAAAAATCCCGGAAAATTATCTTTTTTTCCGAAGTGGTTGTTCAAAGCATTATTTGAATTTCTGGAGTTTCCCTGTAATTCCAGGTAGCCAACTAGGGTTGGCCTAGTGGTCAGAGTGCGTGTGTGTACTCAAAGGTTGCAAGTACCCTGTTAGATCCCCACAGCCGGCACCCTGGGTCTTTGAGCAAGACCCTTAACCCCACACTGCTCCCCGGACTGTCATGATTTTATCTAAGGCTCGCACCCACATGCAGTGAAACCAAATAGAGAGACACAGATGAAAAGTTAAACAGGTTTTATTGAAGAGATTAAGCTCGGTGCAGAGTTTCTCTGAACGCTGCTCAGACGGAACTGGAAGGTGAGGGGAAAACAGACTATTAGTTCAGGCTCAGTGGTAAATTTGATTCGTTGATTTGAAGAAGAGGATCTGGTTGTTGACTCACGTTTCCAGAGAAGTGAAGGATCCTTGACTCCAATCTGTGTGTTGGTTTTCCAGAGTTTGTGTGATTCGGTGGAGGGTGGAACAGGGTTTACCCAGAACTCAGACGGTGAAGGTAAACGGAGATGCTGATTGCCACTCAGATTTCCTGCTGTACTTGGGTTGTAGTGAAGATGATTACCTTGCTCAGAGAGTAATTTCAACGTCCTCTAAAGGAGACTGGATCCAAACCTCCATTTTGAATTCCTGGCTTAAGACTCAGTTGATCCCTCCTGGGAGTGGAGATCCGAAAAGGCCCAGTTTGCAGGATGACTTGTGCCGAGAGGCAAAGACAAAAACCAAGGTTAAAACTAAGGGAGACAATAACTCAGTCTTACTCAGCGAAAACTCAGCTTGGCTAGAGTACCAAAAACTGGCAAACACTCTGGCGTCGAGGTAGTGGCAATCAGCAGCTTGAGAGCACTCCCTTAACAAGGTAACCGTCAGCAGGTGTGTGAGGAGGCAGACCCTTCCACCAGACAGGCGCCTCCTGTTGGTGGAAAGGAGACGCACACAAAACAAACACACAGACAGGAGCCCTGACAGTACAACCCCCCCAACCCCTCCGGCGGTCCAGAGGAACCGGAGGGTTGAGAGAGGTGGAAATCCCTAATGAGGGAGGGGTCAAACATGTACGATCCCATGACCCGGGAGCGATCCTCGGGACCGTAGCCCTCCCAGTCCACGAGATACTGCCACCCACGCCCACGGGGACGGGCATCGACAATGCGTCGAACCGTGTAGGCGGGGTGGCCATTAATGTCCAAAGGGGGAGGGGGCTCAGCGGGTGGGCAGAAGGGACTCGATGAGACGGGCTTGCTTGACTTAGGACACATGGAAGGTGGGGTGTATGCGTAGAGAGGAGGGGAGACAGAGATGGACGGCAGATTTCCCTATGGTCCTCTCCACCTCATATGGACCAATGAACCTAGGGGACATCTTCTTAGACATGGACTTGAGGGGAATGTCACGTGTGGAGAGCCAGACCTCGTGGCCCAAGCGATAGGAAGGGGCAGCTCTCCTCCTGCGATTGGCCCACCTTTGATTCTGCTGGTAGGTCCTTCCCAGGGCCATCCTGGCCCGGTTCCAGAGGGTCCGGCAGCGGCGGATGTGTTGCTGGACGGAGGGTACGGTGATGTCTGCCTCTTCAAAGGGAAAACGGGGTGGCCTGTATCCTAAGGAGATCTCAAATGGTGATAGACCAGTAGCTGCGGAGACAGTAGAGTTATGGGCATACTCAGCCCAGCACAGGAGTTGACTCCAGTTATCCGGATTGGTTTCTGTGAGGCATCTGAGGCTGGTTTCCAACTCCTTATTCATTCTTACAACTTGACCGTTGGATTGGGGGTGGTAACCCAAAGTGAGAGAGACCTTGGCCCCAAGTGCCGAGCAAAATCCTCTCCATACCTGGGAGATGAACTGCAGGCCGTGGTCAGACAGAATGTCCAGGGGAATACCATGAAGGTGGAAGACATGCTTGACTAGAAGCTGGGCTGTTTGCAGAGCTGTAGGGAGCTTTCTCAGAGGGACTAAATGACAGGCCTTGGAGATACGAGCAATGATGGTGAGGATGGTTGTCATACCTTTGGAGGTGGGGAGTCCAGTGATAAAGTTGATGGCAATGTGAGACCAGGGTCGCTTGGGGATGGGTAAAGGTTAAAGCAGACCAGAAGGAGGTTGGTGAGAGGGCTTGTTGCGTGTGCAGGTCGGGCAGGCCAACATGAACTCCTTGACATCCTTCAGCAAGGAGGGCCACCAAAAACGGCGACTTATGTGGGCAACCATTCGACTGATTCCTGGATGGGCAGAAAACTTAGAAGAATGAATCCAGTTAATAACACGAGCTCAGATGGAGGTTGGTACATAGATTCTGTTAGCTGGCCCAGTTCCAGGATCAGGTTCAGTCTGTTGGGCCTGTTTGACAACATCCTCTATCTCCCAGGTGACTGCGGCAATGCAGCAGCTAGGAGGCAGGATGGGAGCAGCCGACTCCTCAGATTCATCCGAGGAAAACTGCCTAGAAAGGGCGTCCCACCGCCATGAGAGAACTCCTTGTGTTCGGCATCATGTTCCGTCTTAAGATGTTTTATTAGGTTACTTGTGTTGTAACTATTAGTGTTTGTTCCTCCCCTTGAAAACTTTGACTTGCATATTTTGCAAACAGCCTTACTTTTGTCGTCCTTGTCAACTTGAAAATATTTCCAAATAGTGGGCATGGCATGCCCACTATTTGGACATCCTTAGCAATGTTTTTAGCGGCAGGTTGCTTTAACCAAATCTCTGAGCTTGCAGACTGCTTCCTTGTGTTGATTGGGGTAAAAAGCTACCTTTTGATCTAAATATCATTCTAGATTGAATTGACAGGTGGACTTTGAGTCTGCCATTTTGACGCATATTTGCCCTGTTGGAAAATGAACCCGTTGCAAACAATTTTGTGTTGTGTTAAAATAACAGTTTTTATTTTTGTGTTCTAAAGTTTATTCTTAAAAAATAAGGCATTTTCTTTTTTTGGTTATGATCAACTAGATGTTTTTTCCTGAGAAAAACAGCATAATTTCCAGGTATGTGTCTTAATGAAGGTTCTGTCTTAAACCACTGGACAGTGATGGATAGAAGTGGAAGCAGAGTATTCTCCTGATCTTTATTTTTTTGCTATTATGTTACAACTGTTATGAAACATTCATATTTTTTATGCTTTCTACATTTTTTACATTGTTCTATCTTTGTTTTTGAATTTTCTGTTAAGGAACAAAAGGGAGGAGTTGTGGAATGTTGAGATTTGTCTGTTCTTAGCCTCACAGGCTCCAAACAAAGGTCATGAGAGATAAGAATGAGTCACACAGCCTCCTTCATGGCATGAAGAGGAGGAATGCTGTTTTGAGAAGATCCATCCAGCCAGTGAAAGATAGATTAACCTTACAGGGAACAGCCTTGATGAACTGAAGTTGTTTTCCTCCAAATGTTCTTTATGCAAGGGTAAGATTGTTCCAAGGGAGAGTGTGTGTATTTGGAGTTGTTGTATAAATATATGTACTGAGCTTGCCCCAGTCAGAGCTCTACCTCTCCATCTGAGGATGTTAAAAAAATGTGAACTTTGCAAGAGTCTAAGTTTTTCCCCAAATTTAGAGCTATCTTCACCAAAGTACAGATTCTGTGACCTCTTGATCCTGCTGGCCGCTGACTGGACCAGACCTCAGCAGAGAGCCATGAGCTCGTCCTCAGCCGGAGGAGGGGGGCCGGTAAGGGCTGCCGACCGAAATTGATTGATTTTGAATTCCCCACTGACATTTTTTTTAGCAAAGAAAAGTAGGACATGTCAAGGAAAAAAGAGGACATCTGGTCTCCCAAACATATCAACAATTTTGATGTTTCAGTGAGTGAGTGCTTGTTACTATGAAGCGTCTTTGCTCAGCAGCTGACTGGTTGTAAACCAACCAATCAGCACACAGCTCATCTAAATATTATCACCTAGATACTATTGCTGAAGTAGTATTATTTAATCTGACATGTACTCTATGTTACCTGAAGATAACAATATGGGCATTCTGTATGGAAGTGAATCTCTAAGTACCTAAAACCAAGCACCTGTAGTCGTTTGTGAGAGTGTACTTGTGCATGTTAAGTTTATCCAAAGGAAAAATGCTCAATAGTGGTTTTGGAGCACCGAAGAGGCGGCCCACTAGAGCACTGGGTTCAGCGCCGGGAGACCCAAAGCCCCAGAAGCCCAAAGGGACCCCAAGACCGAAGGCACCAAGGAGGGGCCAGCCCAGGAAATCCGACCCCCACCAAGGGAGGAGGAGAGACAGCCCCGAGGAAGTCCCCCATTCTAGGGCTTTTAACCAGGCTTGAATTAGGGCTCATAGAACAGAAAATATGCCATTTTCAGCCCAAACAATGTTACACATCTCATTCAGAGACCTGAAGAACCAGCACCAGATACCCTATAGAATCATTCTATCACCCCTTTAAGACAAGATTATCGACCCACACGTTCATTATCATCCTCCGCCAGATTGAGGTGGTCACTTACCTGTGTTCCCCTCCTGCAGAGGTTCCTGCTTTATATGCTGTCACTGTTTTCTACTGCTACATCTTAAACATTTTTAAACCTTACCGTCTCTCTGCCTCGAATATTGGGTCCTCTTGTTCAAAGCCTGACAGTAGATGAGAGATGTTGTCATAAAGTTTAACCTGGTATTAAATAACACTGAGTAGTCACAGATAGTGTTCTCTTTTGGATTATCATATTTCCTCAGCTTTTCCAAATTTGTTTCAAACACTGGCTCATTCCTGATATAAAAATAATCAATTTGAAGTATATCCAGCACAGTAGCAACAGTTTTTTATTGCAATTATCTCCTCTTTATAAAACATAATTATTAAACATCTTTGTTTATTCAGTAATAAGTGGATATTTTTTTCAGGGTAGCCCTGTCTTTTTAACAGACTAACTGTATGTGCTCTCTTTCATCCTATGACATGGGAGCTGGCTCAGAGCTTGTCTGCCTGGCTGTGTCTTTCCGGGATAGGACAACACCAGATTAGGGATAGGACAACAATCCTGGCCTTTATGCAAAACAGACATTTCTTGAAGAAGGTATTCTGGTCAGATCAAACCAAAATCTAACCTTTTGATAATATTACAAAATGTTATGTTTGGCGTAAAAGTAACACAGCTCTTCACCCTGAACACACTATCCCCACTGTCAAACATGGTGGTGGCAGCAGCAACGGGGAAGATAGTTAAAATTGATGGGAAGATAGATGAGCCAGTTACAGGACCATTCTGGAAGAAAACCTGTTGGAGTCTCCAAAAGACCTGAGACTGGGATGGAGATTTATCTACCAACAAGACAATGATCCAAAACACAAAGCAACATCTACAATGGAATGATTCACAAATAAACATATCAAGGTGTTAGAATGGCCTAGTCACTGTCCAGACCTCAAACCATTTGAGAATCTGCAGAAATAATTGAAAACTGCTGTTTACAAACGGTCTCCATCAAAGCTTACTGACCTCCAGCTGTTTTAGGGGAAGAATGGGTTAAAAATTCAGTCTCTCAGTAAGCAAAATTGATAGAGAAAAATCCCAAGTGACTTGCAATTGTAATTGCAGCAAAAGGTGGCTCTACAAAGTGTTAAGTAAAGGGGGCTGAATAATTTTGCACGCAACAGTCTTCAAATTTATATTTATTTAACTAAAACAATTTAATATCTTTGTTTGAAGCCTGAAATGTGGCAAAAGGTCGAAAAGTACAAGGGGGCAAAATACTTTCAGAAGGCAGTTGTTCTTGTTGTTGTTCCTGTTCTTATTTCTGTTGAAAAATCTAAACGTTATTGAATGAAGCTCATCAGTTGAGCTGATGGGAAAGTAAAGAAATCAATAGAAAACTGGTTTCACAAAGCAGAAACTTTATTGATAAAGAAAAAAATCTACATTACAAAGAAAATAATGTTGAACTGGGATGTAGAATATCAAGTAGACCAAAAAGGATCACATGATTGTATCTTACACATATACATTGGAAAATGGAAAATGTCACATTTAGAAACATCTGATTTAATCTCATTAATGTTTAAAGATGACCTGAAAAAATTATCACAGAGGAGAACAGCTGTAACTCATAAGGAGGAAGAATTAACATTTATAGTAATGTTTATGCCATTTGATTTTAAAGACACAGCCCCTCTATCAGTTTACTTGTCCAAAGAACCGTAATGATTTTAAAATAATAACTCGATCCTGACAGAGTAAATCCTGCAGCTTTTTATAGAAGCTAAGCTTATTACTCTAATGTTTCTCTAAAATAAAGATACATAGAAACAGACCTAAGTTAATGCATTAGTTTAATTATTCAAAATGTGATTACCGGGAATAAAAAAAATGATATTTCAATAAATTGTTAGTAGATTAACTGAATTGTTTTCAGAAGCAGGAGATGTACAGAGATGATTATAAAGATGAGTTTTATTTTTCATAAGTTTCTCTCTTCCCAAATAATTATGTAACTTTTTTTTTCTCAGCCTTGGAGACGGCTTTCATGTAATGTCGCACTGGCATTGTTTCCTTCTCATCTTTTTCACTTTTCATCTTCTTCAGCTTCTCAGCCTTCCAGGTGTCATCTTTCTTCTCCAGCTTATCAATCAGAAAGTCCAGGTGAACACAAGTGGAAACTGACTTTATTTTGACAGCATGTTGATATGCTTCATGCAGAAACATTAAGGTTTCTGCAGACAGCTTCCTGGATTCTTCTTTAAGATTTTCCAAGAGGCTCGACATGTTCTCACATTTTGCTTTATTGTTCTCATACTTCTCCCTCATGTCTTGCAGAGTCTTCTTAGCCTTCCTGGTTTTGGTCACATACCTCCACTGCTCGTTCACATGATCTGATGCAGGACATTTTCCGGTACAAACTGTGCAGCGACCTTCTTTCATGACCTCACAGTGCTCAGGATACCAAGCCATCGTACATCCAGGGTAGTGGCAGTTCTCCTCACATCGAGTGCAACAGACAGCTCCTTCAAAAAATACTAACCCCCACATCCTGCCACTGATTGGTTCTTTGTCTTTATAGGTCTCATCAATCTCTATAGAAAAGTTCTTATTATTCTTAATCTCTTTTTCATTGTTCTTTAGAGCTTCTTGGATCTGTTTAATATCTTTCTGTTTTAGTTCACTCAGCTTAACTCTTTCCTGCAGGTTCTGGATGCAGGCGGTCAGTCTGATCCTCTCATTCCAAAACTCCATAGTTGTTGTCAGTGTCTGAGGTTGGGATGTGTTTAAGTAGGTGGTGAATTTTTGTATTTCTGTGTTGGTGAAATCCCAGAAACGCTTCCAAACAGCTGTTTCCTCTGTGTCTCTTTCTGTCATTTCATAATTGTTAAACAGAAAGTAAACAGGCTGATTGTTTCTATCTTTGGCACATTTAATATCTGCAACTTCAAGAGCCTTTAAGACATATTTAGGTTTTCTTCCATATGAGTGAGTGACCAGAGCTACAATGTTTTTCTCCAAATCTTTTCCAAACAGAGCCATCAGTGACTCAAAGATGTACTTCAGACGGTCACTCAGTCGGTTCTCACTTGCCTTCATCACCAGACCAACTGCATGAATCTCCTGAACTCCATCTTTTGATAGAAACAAGTCAAACAATCTCTGACTAACAACCAAATCATGTTCACTCCCTGTGGTGTATCCAAACCCAGGAGTATTGATGACGGTCAGAGAGAATGGCAGATTTTGACCTTCAAAGATCTGATAGACGATCACATCTGAGGTTTGGCTCTCTGTCTGACTTCTATTCTCTTCTTCTACAATCTGAAACCAGACTTCATCCTCAAACTTCACCCCCATGGCGTAGTTGACCAGAGCGTTGATCAGAGTAGACTTTCCTGTTCCTGTTTCAC
Organism: Cyprinodon variegatus; assembly: GCF_000732505.1. Lineage (NCBI taxonomy): Eukaryota > Metazoa > Chordata > Actinopteri > Cyprinodontiformes > Cyprinodontidae > Cyprinodon > Cyprinodon variegatus. The sequence continues at coordinate 76,531 of NW_015151926.1, forward strand.
CAACAAGTAAGATGGTTCTGTTTGGCTTCTTCTCATCTTTCTGGCCATAAATGACTCTGGTCAGAGTCCCAAACTTCTCTTTCTTTGTTCTCAGCTGGTAGACGGCAGGAAGCTCTGATTGGATCTCAAAACTTTCTGAGATCAAGTCTTCATCCCATTTGATGCCTTTCATCCTGAAAAACATTAAATCTAATGAATGAAAGTCAGTTATTTAAACATTATTTAAACTCTGTCAGTTTGTTTCATGTTCATTTGCTTGGTCCCACAGAGAATCACTTCTAAATAATCTAATCAATGGACTGATTTACTTTTGTTGTTTTCTAGTCATGGTGGAAGCTGGAATCGAACCTACAACTTCCATATTCTAATCTGATTCAATCCTCTCCACAGTATTGTTACAGAACTGGTAGCCAAACCTTTTGGTATGCCAACAAGATTGATAAAATGAAAATATTGATAAAAAACTTGATTCAAAAGCTGCAAAATAATTATATTGCAATATTTTGCAATGTAGAAGTAACTAAATTATATAAGTAATTATAAAGGCCTCTTTCTTTCATCCACAATAGTAATACGGGCTGGAGGTCACTTACACAAGGCATCTTGGCAAACAGGATGTTTAAACTCAATTGAATCTGCACTTAGTCAATTTATAAGCCAGGTAATCTTTTAAAAAACATATTTTCCTCTTTAATTATTAGAGCCAACTTTGGCCATTTTTACAACCTTGTCCAGAACACACCTACTCCAGTAAGATTTTTCGTCTTAGTTTTTAGTCATGCACCACATACACACAACGCTACAAGTAACTATAAATACAACCTAAAATGAGGAGAGGCTTGGGAAAAGCTTAAATTGTCAGTGATAATCTGGCGAACTATAAATGTGTATAAATTTCGCCCTGTCCTGTGGGCAAATTAGATATTTGGTTGAAGGCGTCTTGATTTTTTGAGAATTCTACCATTTTGACAGTTGTTGCACTGGCCATGTTGAAAAGAATCAAGAACTCACTGTGAGGGCGTGTCCAGCCATTAGGAGTGAGCTGCGGGGCCACCCTCTTCAGACTTACTAAAGAAGTCGTCAGGACATGGTTGAGTTAAATCTATGTTCTTCGTGATTGAGACTGTGAGTTTTTTTTTGTTTTTTTTTTTTCTCTCCCAGGTTGGGGTCTGAAATACCCCCTCTCCCAAGCACATCTCAAGTCTCCGCTAAGTGCGGCGCACCATTCCCCCCGTCCCGCTCTCCCTCCGCTGGCTGGCGTCGGGGCTCGCCAGTGCACTGGTGGAGCTCGAGGTGTGGGGGTGGATGCCCGGGTGGCTGCTGGCTCATTCCTGGAGGTGTCTCCATGGGGCCCGGCCGGCCGAGGCCTGGCTGGGGCTCCTAGCCGGGGGTGGGGCACCCTTGGGGCCCAGGGCCGGATTCACTTCGGGTGGCTGGCTTCCGGCAGACCCCATGGACTCGTCCCCACGGCTCCCGGGGGCTCCAGCTTTGCGGTGGCTTGGGGACTTCCTTGGGGCTGTCTCTCCTCCTCCCTTGGTGAGGGTCTGATTTCCGGGGCTGGCCCCTCCTTGGTGCCTTCGCTCTTGGGGTCCCTTTGCGCGTGGGGGGCGGGCGCCTCTTCGGCTCTCCACAACCACTATTGAGCATTTTTCTTTGAATAAACTTTACATGCACAAGTGCACTCTGGCAAACATTTACAGGTGCTAGGCTTCAGGTACGTAGAGATTAACTTCCATACAGAAAGCCCATATTATTATCTTCAGCTACCACATTATACATGCCAGATTAAATAATACTACTTATACTTCAGGGATAGTATCTAGGTGTTACTTTATTGTATGTCTTGTACCATGTCTGTTGGTTGTGCTGTTCTTTTTACATCTCTTTGCATGTGATGAAGCAGACTGAAAATGTTTTATCATTATCTCCCTTTTTCCTCTTTCTTTTATCTTTTCTTCTGTTTTTCATCTTCTGTTCTATTTACATTGCAGTGTCCATATAAACTGTAAACCTCCCTGCATAATTATAACAAAGCAATTTATATGAATGAAACAAGCAGAACACTATGGCGATAGCCCTACTGCTCCACTTGTAAAAGTAAAATCTGTTGGGCTCTTTTTGGCATCAAGACAATTATTTTTATTGCCAGACAGGACACTGTAAAAAATAAAAATAAAATAAAATAAAAAATCTATGTTCTTCAGTTTATTGGCTGATTTTAGCAGATCACTTGTGCTGTCTGAAAACCAGCCACACTAAATAATTCAAACTATTATCTGTTTGGCATTGGATGTGTGCTGCAGCATAAATTGGCATCTTGAGGTAAAAGGAGCTGTCAGAGCTGGCTTGGATCAATGAGTCATTAAGAGCAGTCTTTTGAGGTGAGTTTTCACCATAACCAAGGAATTGGTGGAAACTCCCTGTCAGAGATGATAATTGATGTATCATTAATCAATGATACAACTAACTTAATAATAGCTGTTGTTGTTGTTTTTGCTTCCCGGAGAAAAAAAAAGAGAGCAGGTTGGCTCTGTGTTGATGTGGTTTGACCAAAATTTGTTAAACAAGTTCAAAATTGCATGCATATTAGTTTAAATTGGCTGCTTGGGTCTATGAAGTAAAAAATTAGGTGCACAAGAGATTATTTGCTATGGCCTTTACCGGAATGAATGTTTGGGTGCCTGGAGAGCCCTGAGGTAAACATTATGTGATTCTGTATAATCGGTGTTGTTTGAAGTGTGTTTGCTGATAAGAAAGAAGAAGCGTGCACTGAAAACCTCTGTTTAAATTCAAACCTCCTTTCATATCTGTAATCAGAGCTGCTTAATCATTGTGATCTAATTAGGTTGAAAACAGTGTAATGTAAGTCTGGTCTCTACAAATGATTAAATTAGAGATTTATAACAACCTTTCCAAAGTGTCCCAGAATTCATAGAAGGTCAATATAAAAGGAGGTAACAAGAGTATAAACATAAGGAAATAAAGCAAACAGAAAAAAGAATTGGGTAAATAAGTCTAAAAACATAAAAGACTAAACAAAAGAAAGAAAGTGATCACTTTATATCTGTAAAAGACGTCTGCTTTCACGTGTAATTGTTGCTGCGTCACATTTTCTAATATCTGTGTGATGTCTGAGCCTGTTTAGGTTCAGTTTAGATTGTCTCCCCCCTCTCTCTCTCTCTCTCTCTCTGATAGGTGTTGCTTGGGAGGAGCTGGCTGCACACAGCTGAGACTGATCTTCATCTGGAGCAGTATTTAAAGCCTGGCTTCCTGTGTGCTCACTGCCTGATGGTCACCGTTTGTTGGTAGATGTGCCAAGTTCTCTTCCTTGTGGAAGAGAAGTTGGCAGCTTTTGAAGTTGTGCTCTGTCTACAGGATCCAGCTCCAAATCAGTCACCAGCTACCAAGCCACACCACCCACCTCCCTCTTCTCCAACTGCTGCAGAGAGCCTGCCTTCCACCTTTAACTGCCCCTGCTTCCAGAGACGCCTTCCTTCGTTGTCTGCCTGTGAACCAAAGAATAAACTTTGCTCCTTTCTCCTAGCCTGGCTCTCTGCATTCTGGGTCCAGCACCTAGCTCCTCACAATCTGTTGTATTTGGCAGAGCTGCTTTGAAGGGAGTGTCTATTTGTTCAATCTCAATCAGAGCTTAATGATGTCTGATGTTTTAACATATTGGGAAGAAAAGTTGTTAAGTATTATACAGCGAGTTGTTACATATGCTGTGGATATAAGAGAAGTTGGTTGTTATGTTGTTATGTTAAGTTATGGCTAGAGGCTTAAAAGGACATAAAGTTGCATTTTTGTGCACCCCTCCCTTTCTCTCTCTGTCCTCTTTCACTCCACCCACCCCACTCTCCTCCCTTCTCTCTCTTTCCATCCACTTTCACTCTACCCTCCCGTCTCCCTACTCTGCCCACCTCTAAGTTTCACATCACCATCTCTCTCTCCCCTTCCTCCTTCTGCTCTGACTCTACCCCTTCCTTCTTGAACAAAGAGTGGCAGGCTGCAGATAAAAATTAAGATCTTTTTTCTAACTTTGCGAAGATCTTCTGTGTGGTAAACAACTTTTGAACACAGTGCTGCATTCTGTGAGCTTAAATTGTTATAACCAACAAATATTTTTTTTTTTATTTGAAATGCAAGCTAATCCATTGGTGGCTTGATGTCTGGGTTTTGCCTAATTTTCTTTGATTTATGTTAAGATACATCTGCCAGAGGACAGGGTTCTTTTCAGCATGTCTAATCTAGCTGTTAAAATAAATAATTACTTAAATTATTGAACTGCATAGCATGCTTGTAAGTATGTTAAGTTTAAACATTTAAATCAGTTTAAATCATTATATAACTACTCCTTCCAAAGGCTTTATCTACAATACAGGCTTAAGTTACAATATTAAAGGACTTGTGTGGCAACATCTGAATACTGCATAATTATCTGATATATTGTTAAAACAATGAAAGCTATTAATATAATGAAAACCTTGCCAACTTTAGGACCAAACCTTGTGAAGTAAAACAACAAAAAATAAAAATGTCTAATCTGCTGACAGTGATTATCGATTGAAGCATCCAGAATATGTCTCACAAATTCCAAAGGTGTCTGAGAAATGGCACAATCGCACCAAACATCTCTCACAAACATGGCCAGAAAATGGTAGTGTTGACCCACATCTGTGTGAGGAAATGGAGACAAGGTTTTTAGACTACAAGGCAAAAGATAAATCCAAGAAAAGATGAGAAAAACGAGAGCTTAAGCTAAAGATTGTTGGTTTTCTCAAAGATGAGGGAGAACAATATAGAAGTACTTAAAAAAACAACTCATTGAAATAAAAAAGCAATCAGAGGAAAAGGGTGACATGGCAAAACATTCTGGCATGTATCCATCACTGACTGGGACACTAAATATAGTAGGTAACTTTGGATACAAAAATGACGATTGCAGCCAGAGACACAGCTACTGAATAAGGTGATTCTTTTCAAAACTTACCAGGTGCTGCTGGAGTGTGCAACATTAAAGAGCACGCTAATGCTCACAATCTTTCATGTCATGACACGGGGGGAGTCAGCAACAAGCTGTTCAAAATGCCTAAGCCAGAGGAGGAAGTCAGAACATGGCCACTACTGTTCAACATGCAGTAGGCCAGAGGAATAGCGTCTCTCCTAGTACATTAGCAGAGATGCAGGTATGATGGCAACCATTCTAATTAAAGGCCAAGTTGCTCATGACCTTCTCGTGCTTGTCAGCAGATTGTCTGACATTAATGAAGGTGCAAGTAAATGGATAAAAGCAAGAATTTGAGGAAGAATCAACAGGTAAAATGCTTGCACTTGGAGACATTAAAGCCATTTGGGCACATAGCCTTGGTGCTATGGATTAAATATTTTGAAACACAGTTATGCTTGGATGTCACTGAGCCGATGGCATTGAATTTAATGCCTTCTGAACTGTCCTATGGAGAGCTTTAAGAGCAGAATATCCTTCTAAAGTTGACCTGAAGGCTCTCAAAGGAAAGATGGTTGATGAAGCTGATAACCCAGATAAATATCTTGCCAGAGAATTAAAGAAGTTGGAAACAAGAGACTGAAGAAGTAATTGACAACAGTCCATTCCTCACAACCCTGTTTAGCAATGCCCATTGTTGAAGTTATGCCACCACCATTGCGTAGCAGACTTGAGGATGTAGTGGGACTAACATCAATGCCACACAGAGAGTTCCAGGATCATGTAGTGCATGCTGTGGAGAAATACAGAAAAGATAAGCAGAAGGCTAAGGACCAGGAAAAGACGGTCCAAAATGTAGCTGGCCCAGGCAGCAGGCTGAGGCAGAAAAAGGTATCAGCAAAACCATTGAAGGGCTGTTGAATGCTGGAGTGCTGATTAAAATGAGTCAGTGTAATACTCCAAATGTTCCAGTTCTAAAAGCAGATATATTAAAGTATTGCCTTGTTCATGACCTGCAATCCATTAACCATTTAACAACAGACACACCTGCGGATGACCCAAACCCACCCTTTGTTAAGCTTGTATAGCTTTCTTTAGCATCCCACTAGCTAAAAAAATCAAGGTTCTTGTTCGCATTTACATACAGATGAAAGCAATACAGTTACACAAATCTGCACATCACACATGTTTAATCAAATCCTCAAACAAGACTTATAAGGGCTTAAAATAAAAAGCACCCTTCTACAATATGTGGACGATTTAGTAATCTGTGCCCCAACATTGGAGGACTGTCACCAAGACTCCATAAAAGTACTTCAGCGATTGGCTGAAGAAAAACACTAGTTTTCACGAACAAAACCACAATACTGTCGACTGCAAGTGAAATACTTAAGTAGACAGATCTCACAAGGCAGTATTGCTATCTCACCTTTACAGTCGGAAGGTGTGAGTAAAATCCCATGCCCACAAACAGTTGGTGAGATAATGACGTTCCTAGGAATGACAGGTTTCAATGCAGTTTGGATAACTGGTAATGCAGAGAAAACAGCTCCACTTAGAAAGCTAATGAAGGAGTCAGGGAGTCAATCATTAAAATCTTTACAGAATTGGACACCAGAAGCAAAAATAGCTTTTGAGACACTAAAACAAGACATGCAGACAGCACCAACTGTTGGGATCTGGAGGTTTGTCCACTTTCTCCACCAGAGGGTTAACTCCTGGAGCCTGAGCCGACCGCACCACCTGTCTCCCATCTGCTCATCAGGAGATCTGTACTTAAGGAGACGGAGGGCTTCACTCCAGTGCCAGAGTGTTTGCCAGTAACGGTTAGCAAGCCTGAGCCAACCTGCCTGTCTATGATCTCTGACTTTTGTGAACCAAACCTGATCCCGTTTTCTCCTCTCTGCTTCCCAGGTTGATCCTGCCTGAATACCTGAAACTCTGGAGAGTTTCTCTGCCGGTGATCTGTCTGCTCGTTCTCAGTTGAACTCTGGAGAGCTGTCTCTGTCAAGTATCTGCCTGCCCGCTCTCAGAAGATTACTGGAAGGAAACTCAATCTGAGATGTGCCTGCACTCTGTCAGCTCTGCCTCCGCCTCTGCCCTCAGCCTGCCGACAACCTCTGGACCCTCAAGGTTTCCCCCCTCTGCAGCTCTGCTCTACTCCAGAACAGCAGTCAACCCACTCGTGACAAGTCAAGCCTTATGAAAAGATGCCATTATTGCAATGGGTTATCCAGCGACGATCTTGATATATCACATCGCTGAATTGATAAACCATGGTAAATTTGTAATAACATAGGCAAGATGCTTACAGTATATGGCACTTCTGACATATCCAAACATAACCTTCCAAAGATGTCACACTACAAACCCTGCCAATGCAATCCCACTCCCATATGAAGGAGAACCTCCTGAGTGTGCAGCAGAAATGATGAAGTACACCAGACTATGACCAGATTTGGAATCGAGCCCAATTCCAAGACATTTATACAGACTCAGCTTATGCACATGGTGTTTTTTATCTGTTTGCTGCTGTTTGGAAGCAGAGAGGTTTGAGGAGAGCAGATGGTACTCCAGTACAACGTAAGAATCAACTGACATAACTGATCCCTGCAATGACATTTCCTTCTAAACTGGCAATAATAAAATGTAAAGTGCACATGAGGAGCAGTGAGCTGAAAGTGAAAGGAAACAATGCATCCATGTGCCAGACAGCTGTTATAGCAACAGTGACCTCTTTAGAACCTCTTGCAACACCAGAAGATTTAATTCTAATACAACAAGAAGAGAGTCCAGCTAAACTTGCTCTTTGGGCAAAAAGAGGTTGTACAGAAATTGATAAAGGTTCGTGGAGGTCACAGGCTGGCTATTAGGTGGTGCCGGTGGCACTCTTGACAGTAGTACTTTCAAAAGCACATGGGTTAGACCATTGTGACAGAGGAAAATTATTGAACAAGTTGAGCAAACCAAATTTCTGGTCTCTGTACATGCAAGCGTTGGTTAATGAAACTTTGAACCAATATGACATGTGCACACAATAACGTTCGGAAAGGCATTAAGTCACCAATAGGTTACATTCCGGTTCCAGAAGGACAATTTAAACACCTGGTGATGGACTATGTTGACATGATAAAATCGGTCAATGGTAAAAGATACATGCTTGTTGTTATTGATCGATTCAGCCGTTGGATTGAGGCTGTTTTATCTAGAACAATGGGAGCAGAAACAGTAAAAACATTGTTGGCAAATGAGGTGATTCCAAGGTTTGGCATACCCTCAGAAATCAATTCTAATAACGATCTGGCTTTTGTAAAAAAAAAAAAAAATACAAAAAGCTGTGTTGGAAAAGCTGTAGATCAAGCAGTGACTGGGTGTCATTTACCACCCTCAAAGCTAAGGCATGGTGAAATGAATAAATGGAACTTAAAAGCTAAGCTAAATAAGATCTGCGCATCTACTAAATTTAACTGAGTTGACGCTTTTCCACTAGCATATATGACCTACCGCATGCAAGTTCATAGAAGTATACATTTAACCCCGAATGAAATGCTTACTGACAAGGCATGTGCCTCAATGAAGAGTTATATTGAACAACTAACTGCATTCCATAGAGATATCTATTTGCAGGAACAAGCCAGACAGTCCACTCCAGAGTCGGTGGTGAAAAGACATGTGGAGCCAGGGGACCTGGTGTTTCTAAAGCAGTTCTGGTGCAAATGTAGCTATGGGAGATGGGTTGGTCCACATGAAGTCACACGGGGATTGGAGGATGGGTGTGAGGACAGCGATGGAATACAGTGTCTAGAGGTTGGGTGTGAGGACGACAACGAAGTATAGTGTCTGGGGGGCAGTGATGAAGCACGGCGTCTGGAGGACAGCCATGAGGACAGTGACTCAGAAACAAGAACCACCGTTTCAGCAGCAGGAACTTTGGAGACCGCCAACTGCGACACAGGAGGCTTGGGGACCACCGACTGTGGCACAGGAATCTTGGCAATTGGAGACTTTGGCTCAGGAGTCAACATATTGGAGGCACAGCTTGAGACCCACAAAGAGGCAGCACAGCTTAAGACCCACAAAGACGCACCACAGTTTGAGACCCATGAAGAGCCGGCACTGCAGATTCACCATGAGGCACTACAGATGACAAGTGATACCTCTGGAGGGACCTAAAAGATGAGGAGCACCCACTGAGAGGCCTAGGAGAAGAGGAGCACACATGAAGGGGCCTTGGAGGCAAGGAGCACCCACAGAGGGGCCTTGGAGATGAGGAGCATGCACGGAGGGGCCGTGGAGGTAAGGATTGCCAACTGAGGGGCCTTGGAGGCCAGGGGTTGAGGAGTGCCCATGGGGTCTGGCATCTAAAAGCCAGCATCAAAACAACTTCACATATAGTATATAAAATTGCTGGGTTACCACTAATCATCAAATTGCACAAGTTTCAATTAGGACAGTACATTTGATGACTGGAAACACCGAACTTTCTAAAATGTTCAATTCTTTGGATAAAAAAAACTTTAATGGATTACACGTCACTTGATATGAAGTTGGACCTTACTGCCTTGTAAAACAACAAAGAAGGAGACTGGAGATAGTTGGGAGATGATGGTGTGGCCTATTTAGATGAATGAAGATAAGAGACAATTTTTTTAATTTAGTTGCGACGATGAGCATGATCAGCAGTATAGCTGGGGCTGAAATATTGATACAGTATCTGTTTACATATGTTGCAGTCATTTTGTTTGCCAGAGATGAACACACGCATTTACAAGCAATTTTAATTTTATTTCTTATTTAATAGAAATACTACAATTTCCAAAATTAGCATTTTTAAAATAAACAGAAAATGAATATGATTTTGTGCACATTTTTAAAGTTCATACTATCATATTCAATAAACCAAAAAAGCAACCCATTACTTCCTTTTTTTGATTTGCTGGACCTAAAGACCTAAACTTTTTGTATGTAAACAGAAAGTCTCTGTTCCTCAATATTGTTTACAAATCTGTCCAAGTCTATATTAGGGAGCACTGTTTCCATGCCTAGACAATCCACCTTGTAGATTGTGGATCAACATGCTGTTTAGACAGCATTGTTATTGACTAGGTGTGCCTTGGCAGCAATAAAACGCTGCTCTAAAATTGGCAGTTTTTCTCGCAGCAAGAGGCCACTGTCATGATCTGCCCTGATAGCTGACCTTAATTCTTCACTTCATTGACCTGCCTAGTCTTATATTCGACTCAGTCCAGCTACCAGGGCCAGATGATTTTTTGTTGTTTGTCTGTTTTCGCTGGTTTGAGTTAGTCCAAGGTTCATGTCCCCATCCCTGGAAGCCAGTGGGTTGAGAGGTTTTTAGTCTTTGTCTTATCTCCTGATCGTGTCCTGGCTTCTAAGTGGAGTATAGTTTAAAGTCATGTAAGCCGGGCTCCTAGGCAGAAACCAGTTTAAAGTTTCTGTAGTTAACCTGGTACCATGTCTTGTCTCTGTCCCTCAACCACTGAGCCTGCCTATCTGATTCTGTGTGTTTCTGTCTGAGCTTGTTGCTCAAAGCATTGAACTCTGAACCTGCCTTCAAGCTCTGTATATTCCTGGAACCCTGGATCTGTCTTCCTGTGTGGATTGGAACCCCTGACCGGGCTCCGGACTTCTGGATTCCAGAACTGTCCTGTTTGATCTGTTTTCCCTGACCTGAGTTGGATCCCTGCCTGCTAACTCTGGTTGCTGCCTCTGGGACACCCTGGACAGCTTTGTGCCGCAGCTCATTTGGCAGACCAACGGCTGGATCCTGCCGTCCTTGGAGAGAATGGACTGAACTGTTTTACCAAGTAAGTGACTCAAACCGATAATCATCTCCCATCTGATGATCATGGTCACTTACCTGTGTTTCTCCCTCCAGAGTGTCAGTGATTGGGCGTTGCCCCTCCTCCCCCCTGCGACCACTGCGGTCCACTAGTCCACAGATCCACAGCTCTGCGCTTCTGTCCTCTTGTGTTTTGTGTTAATAAAGATCTTAACTTTTCCACTGTCTGTCTTACCTTCTATACTGGGTCCATCTGTTTGAAACAGTTTATTAAGCCTAAATTAACTTGAAATGTAGAAACCTGATGGCGAAATATGTTCAATTTTGTTATCTTGCTGCCTGCAATTTGTACCAAATACCTGAAAAACGCTAACATCTACTTCCAGCCGCAGGAAACAGTCGGGGAAAACCCCCAAGAGGCAAGCGGGGCTGAGGATTCCCAGTGACAGCGCAGCGCCGGTATGTGGGGGTCTGAGCGGCTCCCACAGAGAAATAATATTTGAAGGCAGGATGGCAATCTGGATGAACTGACTGCACAGACCATGTTTTCAGGAGGACTTTCTCACTTCAACATAGATTCTAACTACTTTCTACCCGCTGATCACAGCTAATATAGCAAAGCTGCTCTCTGGCATTGAACACAGAAGCAGCAGAAGCATCAGACGCATCTGGACTCACTTTACTGGATGTCTGACCTTAATGTGGACAAGCATCAAAAATTAGGGAATAGAAGCTTTTTTGCTGTCAAAAGCGCGTCCGGTGTAAACTTAGCATAATGCTACACTCACACAACATGTGATTGAGGCAGCAGAAGCAGCTATTTTACATGCCCAAGCTATGGTATAAAAACTACTTTTTACCCACTGATCGTAGCAAATATAGCAAAGCTGCTCTCTGGCATTGAACACAGGAGCAGCAGAAGCATCAGATGCATCTGGACTCACTTTACTGGACGTCTGACATTAATTTGAACAAGCAGAGAAATGAAGCAGCAGAAGCTTCTTTGCTGCCAAATCCCGTGCAGTGTGAACATGGCTTTAAAGTAGTCCATCCAATCTCATTCATATTCAAGCACAGGTTTTAAGAGTGACTTAACGTGAATAACAAAGGAAGTGGAGCGCTACTTTACGGTACTTATGTTTGGGTAGTAATCCTATATTCACAGATGAATGTTCTGGGAGATTATTACTTTTTAATAACAAATATCTGTATTTAGAAAGGTGTTGATTTTTTGCTTTAAAAAATCTAATTGCAGATAATCAGTAAATTAACAAGTTAAATACAAACATTGTTTTGTTTGTTTATTTTTTTTGTGTTTAGATTTTTTCTGTAGTTTTGACTTACCTCTCCATCAGTGCTGCTCTGGTTCTGTCATCCATCTTGTTGTTCATCTCCTCCAGTTTCTTCACCTTTTCTTGGTCTCCTCTCTCCTTCATCTTCTGGATCAGAAAGTCCAGCAGGACATGAGTGGAAGCGATGTTTGCTTTCACCGTGCTGGTCTCATATAGTTTAACAGCAAGCTGATAGGCTTCATCCAACAGGAGGATCTTCTCTGCTGACAGCTGTTGCATTTCTTTTATGACATTTTCCAACAGACCCGACCTGTTCCCACCCACTACCAGATTCTGTTCATACTTCTGTGACAGTGTTCTTTCAGTGATTAGGACTTTTCTGGATCTGATCACATATTTCTGGTTGTCTTTCATGTGCTTTGATGCAGGACACTTGCAGCTGCATGAAGTACAGCTTCCATTTTTCATGACTTCACACCTTTCTGGACTTAAGCCCATTGTACATCCAGGATAGTGACAGTTCTCCTCACAGACGGTGCAGTAGACAGCTGCTTCAGAAACCCACCCGGTTGGACCTGATTTAAATGGTTTTAGAGTTTTAAAAACTTCTGCTACCTCTGCAGTAAACTGCTCAGATTTATTCTTTTCTTTGTGTTTCTTTAGGGCTTCATCTTTCATGTTTATATCTTTCTGCTTTAATTCAGTGAACCTGATTCTCTCCTCCAGGTTCTGGATGCAGGCGGTCAGTCTGGCCCGTTCTGTCAGGGTTTCAAACATTAGTCGGATATTTTTAGGGCTGATGTCTTTAATGTAAGTCGTCATTCGATTAATTCCTCTCTCTGAGACTCTCCATGCATTCTCCAAGCCAAACTCATTTTCTTCAGTTCTCTGTGTCTTCTGCTGGTTATTGAACATGAAGTAGATGATCTGGTTCTTTGTATCTTTAGAACATTCAATGTTTGCCTTCTCCAGAGCTTTAAGGACCTCATGTGGAGGCATTCCATCAGAGTGGGTGATCAGAGCTACAGTATTTTCTGGTCCAAACAAAGAAACCACTGAATTAAAGATGTACTGCAGTCGATCACTAACTAGATGATCAGACGCCTTCATCACCAGACCCACTGCATGAAGGTCAGGAACTCCATCCTCTGACTGAAACAAGCTGAATAACATCTGACTGACTTCATCATCATGTTGGATCCCTCTGGTGTCTCCATATCCAGGAGTATCAATGATGGTCAGAGAGAAAGGAAGAGTATGATCTTCAAACCCAAAGATCTGATAGACGACCACATCTGATTTCTGACTTCTCCCCTCGTCTTCCTCCACGATCTGAAACCAGATTTTATCCTCAAACTTCACTCCCATGCTGTAGTTGACCAGAGCTTTGATCAGAGTAGACTTTCCTCTTCCTGTCTCACCAACAAGTAAGATGGTTCTATTTGGCTTCTCATTTTTCCTGCCAACAGTGACTTTGGTCAGATTTCCAGTCTTCTCTATTTTTGTCGGCAAATCATAGATGGCAGGACATTCTGAATCGATCTTATGACTGTTGGCAATTATTTCACCAAATTTTAACAAGATGTTTGGTTTCCTGTAAAAGCAAGAAAAATGTCCAGTAAATGGTGATAAAAATTATTTATCATACAAATTTTCTGCAAATGACAATGCCTCTAGTAGGCCCAGCTAAATCAGAGGACTGAATCTGATGTCATTTTATAAGATCACCACCAGTTGAAGGAACTTACAATGACTCAGGTTTCCTTAGATAAAATATAGAAAATTAATCACTCAGTCTGTATGATTTGGTTGCATTGTCTTTTTTAAGGTGCCTAGGCATGTACGTCTTGTTTTTGATTTTTTTTTTGTTGTTTGGGTTTTTGTTTTTTCATGTCCTGTTTTGCCAATATATATCTGGGTATTCATGTCCCACAGCTAATTTTCACAAGCAGAACATTATGACTGTTGCCAGAAGTTTCCCCTGGTAGCTGTATATGAAACTTTATTGAAAATGATTTAGGTTTAAAATCGTTGAGAAGTGACATGGATACGGAAAGGGAGGTGAGAAAGAATGAGGGGATAAGAACTAAGGGGAGAGAAAAAGAGGGAGAGGGTTAGGAACGAGAGCATGAAAAGATATAAAAATAAAACAAAACAGTGAAATTAAAAAACACAGAAGATATACAGTAATTCCTACAAGTCTGCTTCCACACCTGTGTGATGAGAGGGCCAAAAACAGAGTACTTAACAAAAGCAAAAAGAACATCAAAAAAACCTTCAAGAGCAGTGGGTATCCTTTAGATATCCTTGTGTGGAAGGTGTTAGAAACATGTATGTTATCATTTTATTTAAGTTACAAGCATTTGGCCTGCTAGGAATGAATTCTGTTGAACAAATAGTTCTCCCAGAATATGACAAGTCATGCTCTCTCAAGCCTGTGTGGTTGCAGCTGACTGTTCATCACCTTCAATAAAACTGCACAAGGAATTGTGATGCTGTATCATGTGTAAACCTCTGACCCCTCCTCACAACTTCTAACCCCTCCTGGTAACTGCTGACCACTCCTGTTATTCCTTTGAAGTCTAATATTAAAAGCAGCAGAAAAGAGAGGTTCTGGCAGAGTTGAGTACAGACTTTTCAAGGGGTCTCATCCTTGGTATGTTCTCACTCTCTTTTCTGCAGAAAAGAAAGCTTGATTTGTTTGGTTTTCATTTCTAGGACAATAAGGGGTTATTATTATTAACCCTATCAGAAGGCAAAATCTATGGTGATTACGCAATATTAAGGGTAGTAAACATCTGTAGCTGCAGCTTAGTATTAAGTATTAATGCGTATCTGTGAGAACCAGGAACCAATGTATGCATGAGCATGCTCAAGAATAAAGGATTGCAAAGTGTCTTAAGGAGAAAAATCTGTAGCAGGTGTGGAAGTCCCCAGACTCGCCCGTTTGGGCCCAGGTCAGAAAAAGAGAAGCCAAAGAGAAGCCCAAATACCCAAATGCACTCCAGATTGTTGGGACACAAGGAGGGCAGACATGGGATGGCTACATCCATCAGAGAAGGGTGGACAAGAGCACCTGGAGCCCGACCCCTGAGGGGCCTAATCCAAAAGGGGCTCAGTCCTTGAAGGGCATGACCTCAGAGGCCATAGTGTCAAGGTCCCACCGGGCTACGGCAGCGTGCCCATAGACTCTGCCGGTGGCCAGTCATGCCCAAGGTGGACTTGGACGAGAGCCCAGGGGTCCAAAGTCCTGGGGCGCACCACCTGATAGTCACCAGGAATAAGTCAGCACCCACTGAAGTACCCTACCCCGCACCTATAGACCCAGCAGTGTGCTAGCAGAAACAGGCACCTGTAAATGGTGTGAAACATAGGAAGGGGAAGGAAGCAGACCCTGCTCACACTTGGGGCCTAGGATGTTCAGTAGGTGGGGCAGGGGAGGCAAATACCCAACCTTAGAAGTAGACAAAGACAACTTCACAATCATTCAGTCATATTCACACAATCCTACCCGTACACCCATAAACAAGTACTCAACTGAGACGCACACAGGAACAGACACTAGCATATTTTTACGCACCTTATATATACACTATCCTACAACAACTCCCACATCCGAAGCTGAAGACGAAGGGGAGGCTAGAGACATGGAATCGAGTGGGCCATGTTATCTGCTTCCATTGATGATACAGCAACCTCAAGCTATGGTTGTAAGGTCTGCGGTGCATTTCATTGGAGGAAACCCGGACACCGGGGGGTAGATTCTGCCAATAAGGTATGCTGTCAAGCTAAAGAAGGATTCTTATCGAGCCTGACGTGTGGGACTCCTCAAAAGCAAGCAGGCACCGTTAGGTCAAGCATGTCGCAGAGGAAAAAACTCAGACATGAGAGGAGGTTGGACTTAATAGATTCTGGCAAACCCTCAGGGCCTCCGGAGGGGAAAGTTGTGCTTTGCTAGGTTTGTTTTCAGTGGGAGCGACAAGCTGCTGACCCTAAAAGAGTACCACTGGCAACTACCCTCAGACCCTGAAGCAGCTGGTGGACCTGGCTCCATGGGGAGATCTACATCTCACAGAAGACTGCAGAGAACAGAGGGCTGTCAGAAAATCCTTAACCAGCTCCTTACCCCACTCCCTCTATACCTATGGTGGTTCCTGATCTGGCACAAACACCAGATCCAGAACCGATGCAGCTGGGATGCAGGAGGAGAAGAACCAACGTCATCAGTTGAACCTGTGTCTCTACTGTGGTGGAGAGGAACACTGAGTGAGATGTTATCTGGTAAAAGGGACAGGCTCAGTAGAGGAGGGGAGAACTCTACTGAGCCATGGCAGACTCACTGTCTCCCCGGATCTCCTGATCTGTTGACTCTGTTGGTTAATTCCAGGAGTCAAAACCTGTCTACATCCGTGGACTCAGGTGCAGATATTGAAATCATGAATAAGGGGCTTTCCAAATGACTGGGGATAAAACTTCTCCCATCGTTGGCTTCCTGCAAGGTCATAGCCTTCGTCGTCTACCAGTTTAACCATTCTTCAATTATTTCTGCACCTGTTGAGCTTGTGTTGGGGGATAACTACTGTGAAAAATTATCTTTTATGATAACTGATTTACCTTAGGTCCTTATTTTTCTGGCTTTCACCTTTTTACGTAAACTAGCAGAATCTGGAGGTGTTAGGTTGGACTACTTCTTACTCTGGTTCGTGTTTACACTCTGCTCAGCCAGAACAGTCGGCTGAGAAGGAGGTGGCTTATCCAGACCTGTCTAAGGTTCAAGAGTCCGTTTTGGTCCCCTGAGTTTAGACCACCCACAAGCTTGTAATTTGACTTCAGTCTTTTCTTGTGTGAATGGCTATCACTGCTGTCACTCCTGAGAAGGTCCTTTTATTGACCACTGAATCAGGTCTGTGATTGGACGGTCACAGCACTGCTGAAGTCCTACGTCTCAATGTACATACAGTTTTGAAAAAGAAACATGGGACAGCAAACAGACCGTGAGGGAATCTGCTACTTTAAATTGGGAATTTGTTCTTCAAGTTGGTCATGTAATTTTCGGGTTGTAATATGAGATTTTAATGTGATGGAGTGTGTTTTTGTGTTTGGTTATTAGACTTTCAACCAGGATGCCTGAAAAACGAAACATAAGTCCATAAGAAACATAAGAAACTTCTTTAAAAGTTTTACATTCAAAGAACTGTGTAACACCAATCCTAAAACACCTTCACTGGCTAAAGCTGTATATCCACTTCAAGATCCTCTTCCGAATTATAAAGCTTTAAATAATCTTGTGAAAGGTATTTGTTTCACTAAAAGTGCTAAAAAATAATATGTATTATTATTATATATTGTTATTATCATTAAAAAAATTATAAAAATACGATCTATGAATGTGGTTTTATATATATATGCTGAGAGTAATTGTAAAACTATATGTTTTTAATCTAAATGAATTGTTGAACCCAAAATTGTTGAACTGTTAGTGTCATGCATCCATATATTCTGTCAGGAGAGAGATAACAGAGATGCCAGAAAGTGGAGGAAACAAACAAAGAACTACTAGAAAACACTTTTAACTTGTATATAAGAGTTTTATTAAAAAATAGTTCCTGAAATAAAAGTTTCATCCATGGTATTTTTTTAATGTTTGCCTTTTTAAAATAAAAATCTTTATTTTCAGTGCTGTTTTTGACAGCCAACTTAGATTTAGTCTTAGTCTTCAGGACGAAAACTGTTATTAGTTTTTGTCACATTTTAGTCATTATGATATGTGAAAGTTTTAATTGGTTTTACTTGACTAAACATTAAAAATGTTTTAATTTAGTTTTAGTCAGTTTTATGTTGCAAAAAAAGTTAACCTTTACAATTTTGAATAACAATCAGATTTTTTCCCAGACTGACAGCTCTATCCTAGATGTTACAATAGCTGGCTATACAGTGGGCGCTGGTTGGAAATGGACACTTCACTCACGCTCCGCGTGTTTCACGTATTGTGAACCACTGCGCTATAAGTTCGCAACACGTGACAGCCCTCCCAGTCTGCTACTTGACCAGACTGGGAGGGGTGTCACGTATTGCACGGCAAGAAAGTAACACACAAAAACAAAGCTTTCAACGGCACTTATATTTTACAAAACTAAAGAAAATATATTTTCTT